>NC_043959.1:15896155-15983655 GCF_902148855.1 Sphaeramia orbicularis | reverse complement strand
CTGTGGGTTCCTCTGTTGTTCTTCTGTTCTGTGGTTCTTCTGTTGTCCTTTTGTTTTTCTGCTCTGTGGTTTTTCTGCGGTTCTTCTGTGGTTCTTCTGCAGTTCTTCTGCAGTTCTCATCTAAATGCAGGCCTTTGTTGTGACACATGAATGATACATTTGTTCTGGAACAATGTGGTGTCAGTTCTCGTCTCCTGGTACGTTTAGTCACATGGATGTAAATAGAACCTTTATGTTGTTCTTCAGCTTCAGCAGGGTGACATTCTGCACCCCTGACCCCGCCCCCTGACCTCTGACCCCGCCCCCAGTGGAGACACACAGGTCATGCACAGTCTCATCTTCCCCTTCTCCCCTTTATTCTTCCTCAGTGTCATCAAAGAAATACGATCCTCATAAATTCCCATAATCCCTCTCCTCCTCTGTCATCCAATCACAGGCTGTCACGTAAAATAGCCACATCACCTCCCGTCCAATCAGACGCCATCCGCTCATCCTGCCTCGTCACGGTACCCGCTCCGGATGCAGTTGTCATGGAGATGGAGAAGAGCTCCGCGTCTGCCGGTAGCTCTGTTACCATGGAGACGCCTCTGACCGCAGCAGCAGCAGCAGCCGGAGCCGCAGCCGCACCGAAGCCGGAGCATCAGACACCTGGACCGGGACCAGGAGCAGGACCGGGACCAGGGGCAGTGTTCCAGGACTCCAAGTACCGGCTGCTCATCATCATTGGAGATGTGAGCTCCAGCCACCACCTGGACGGTGCCAGGACGCAGATCAGAGACGGTAAGAGGTGGAGTCAGGGTGGGGGACCTCCACATTCTGATGGTCCAGGTCTGGCTCTGATGGTCCAGGTCTGGCTCTGATGGTGCAGGTCTGGTTCTTATGGTCCAGATCTGGTTCTGATGGTCCAGGTCTGGTTCTGATGGTCCAGGTCTGGCTCTGATGGTCCAAGACTGGCTCTGATGGTCCAGGTCTGGTTCTGATGGTCTAGGTCTGGTTCTGATGGTCCAGGTCCGGTTCTTCATGTCAGGGATGATTGGACCTGATGAAACAGAACATGTTTGTTCAGATGCTTCATGTCCATTTGTTGCAGAAACAGTGAAATCTGATGTTTTCATGAATGAGTAGAAAAAGGAGACGGTGGAGACGTCGTGTGTCATTTTCTTTCCTTTTTCATTTTCTATTAATCAAAAAATCAAAGACTAAAATCCAGATGAACTGAGTTTGGTACTGTCGGGTCAGGAACCCGGGTCTGATTGGACCGTCACATGCTCTACTGAGGATGATGATGATGCTCTTGGTTTCTCTGCAGGGCTGCGTTCGTGGAACGTTGATCTGAGCGTGTGCGACCTGAACGAGGAGTTGCAGCTGTTTGAGACCAGACACACGGCCCAGTTCTCCTCAGAGGTCAAAGGTCAGTCTGGGCCCACTCCATCTGCTAGCATGATGCTAACTGGGACAATTAGCACAACATTTACCTACTCTGTGTGTGTGTGTGTGTGTGTGTGTGCGCGCGCATACGTGTGCGTGTGTGTATGTGTCTTAATGGTTCCAGTCTGGATTAACAGCTCTAGTCTGGTTTATTGGTTCTTGTCCGGTTTATTGGTTCTAGTCTGGATTATTGGTTCTGGTCCAGTTTATCAGTTCTGGTGTGGTTCACTAGTTCTAGTCTGGTTTATTGGTTCTGGTCTGGTTTATTGGTTCTGGTGTGGTTCAATAGTTCTAGTCTGGTTTATTGGTTCTAGTCTGGATCATTGATTCTGGTCTGGTTTATTAGTTCTGGTCTGGTTCAGTAATTCTAGTCTGGTTTATTGGTTCTAGTTTGGATTATTGGTTCTAGTTTGGATTATTGGTTCTGGTCCAGTTTATTGGTTCTAGTCTGGTTTATTGGTTCTGGTCCAGTTTATTGTTTCTGGTGTGGTTCAATAGTTCTTGTTTGGATTATTGGTTCTTGTCTGGATTAGTGGTTCTGGTCCGGTTTATTGGTTCTGGTGTGGTTCAGTAGTTCTAGTCTGGTTTATTGGTTCTAGTTTGGATTATTGGTTCTGGTCCGGTTTATTGGTTCTAGTCTGGTTTATTGGTTCTGGTCTGGTTTATTGGTTCTAGTCCGTTTTATTGGTTCTAGTCTGGTTTATTGGTTCTGGTCCGGTTTATTGTTTCTGGTGTGGTTCAATAGTTCTTGTTTGGTTTATTGGTTCTAGTCTGGATTAGTGGTTCTGGTCCGGTTTATTGGTTCTGGTCTGGTTCAGTAGTTCTAGTCTGGTTTATTGGGTCTAGTTTGGATTATTGGTTCTGGTCCGGTTTATTGGTTCTAGTCTGGTTTATTGGTTCTGATCTGGTTCAGTAGTTCTAGTCTGGTTTATTGGTTCTAGTTTGGATTATTGGTTCTAGTCTGGATTAGTGGTTCTGGTCCGGTTTATTGGTTCTGGTCTGGTTTATTGGTTCTGGTCCTATTTATTGGTACTAGTCCAGTTCATTGGTACTGGTCTGGTTCATTGGTTCCACCTCCATGTCTTTCAGATGTGTGCCTTTATATTTACAGATTTGTTGTGATTCTTCAACAGTTTTACAACAAACTACCTTTATTCACTTATAAAATTATCTTTAAACTGACAAACATCAGATGAGTAAATGATGGATGATTAACAGATAATTAACTGATAATTACCAGATGATCAAATCAGTCGTCTGTCATCACTCAGATGGTCTTCGTTGTGTTTTTCTGCCGACTCAGCATCATGAACTCGTCATTAACAAGGTCTATGTCGTCTTAATGTCTTCGTCATGAATAATTCAGCGCCTTTCTTTAATTATTCTGAGCGAATCACCATCACTTTCCACCTCCGCTGACTCTGCTTCACCTTCATCTCTCCTGAGGAAGAGGATGGGCGTTCAGCTTTAACCCTGTCACTGCCAAACACCAGCTTTAACCATCAAACCAACGGTTGGAAGGATCGGATCTGATGAAACCAGGACGTAGATGTGAGTCCAACGCGGATGGAAGGGTTCGAGGTGCACACGACAGGGTTGAGCTGAACCCAGGACCAGTCTTCACACCTTCACCAAACACAGTCTTAGCTTCTGACACTTCACTTCTGTGTTTTCACATCGTTTTCATCTTCTTGAGTCTTTTATGAAATATTTAAAGTCACTCAGAACCAAAAATCAGCCGTAAAATTGGAGTCACCCGTCCAGTCATGGCTTCATTGTTTGATGACGGGTAAAGTATATTAGTCAGTTCATCTGTCTGTGTGTCTGTGTGTCTGTCTGTCTGTGAGTCTGTCTGTGTGTTTGTCTGTCCTCTATTGGTCACATTTCTATTATTGATATCAATCCATGTCCAATTGTTTGTCCATATTCTCTCGTCAACCTGATTGTTTTTTTCCAATATTCGGCCAAAGTTCAAATATGGATATTTCTCCATAACTTCTGTCAAAATCATTGTATCGACTTCAGACCAAAGCCAAATTGTGCATTTTTCTGTTCTCCATCTGATGGTATGCATGATGAAGTCATAAAGGCCATGCCTTCATTAGTGCCCCAGGGTAAATATCAGGGGGCAGTAAACTCAGTTTTCTGAAATTTCAAATAGCTGTAATATCACCAATATTTATCCAAACAAACCAAAATTTTACATCTACCATCTGTGTTCAAGTCTCTTCTCATATGACAAATTTCACAACTCTAGGTTGTGTGACTTCCAGTTGCTATGGTAACATGTAAAATTTGTTTATTATTAATAACCTCCCTTCTGTTTACCAAATTATTGTAAATTCAATTCTCAATCCATTTCCTACCTCATTTTGTCGTATATATAGATTTTTTGTTATTTTTATATAAAGTGACCAAGGCTGAAGCACCAAATTTGCATATTCACAAAACGACTTCTAGCTTAAAAACTAAAATGGATATTGACTAACTTTGTTTTATCAACTTATTGGAAGTCAGATATAGTCTTTCATTTGGTACCAATTTTGTTGACCTTTGATGAGCTTGAAAGGGCAAACTCAAGGTCATGATTTTCAAAATACCCAGTTTTTGACCGTAACTCCCTCAAATTTTCAGAAAAACAACTAGTATCAGATTATAAAGCCTGAAAATATCAGCCAAAGTTCTGTGTCAAAGGCCTCACACAAACACACTGACTATGGCAGTTTCATGGATAATGTTCCTGTGTTGACAGAGGTGAACCGGCTCCAGAAGGACAATCCTCAAAGCATTGATTGGTCTGAAAGTGTTTCTAAAGATGAAACCTGATCAAACAGAGTGGATCCATCAGACCAGGATCATGTTTCAGTTTCAGTTGATTTCAGAGAAAACCACATGGATCAGGCTTTAATGTCATCAATACAACGTCAGACAGTTTCACTCAATCATAAATAAATAAAATCATTATAAATGTAAGCTACAGCTACAGTCAGACACGAGGTTTGATTTGTTTCAGCTCCTCGTTTTTGGATCATTAACAGAAGGTTTAGAACAGAGTCTAGGTCTAAATACAGAAGTTTATTGGTATAAATTAAATAGGTGGTGTTGGCGGTGGTGATGTTAGTGGTGCTGTTGGTGGTGGTGCTGCTGGTGGTGGTGGTCTTGTGGTGGAGTTAGTAGTGGTGGTAGTGGTATTGATGGTGGTGGTGCTCTTGGTATTGGTGGTGTTGGTGTTAGTGGTGGTGTTGGTGATAGTGTTGGTGGTGCTCTTCGTGTTAGTGGTGGTGGTGTTAGTGGTGCTGTTGGTGATGCTGCTGGTAGTGTTGGTGTTGTTGGTGGTGGTGGTGTTGCTGGTCATTTGTCCTGGTCTGATCTGGTTCGTCCTGGTCTTTCCTGATCTGGTCTGGTTTGTCCTGGTCTGGTTTGATCTGGTCTGTCCTGGTCTTTCCTGGTCTGTTCTGGTCTTTCCTGGTCTGTCCTGGTCTGGTCTGGTTCAGAACATGTGCTCATCAATAATTCAGCAGCTGTTATTGATCTGTCCCTCTGTTCCTCTGCAGAGAAAACTGGACATCAGGGGAAGGGTTTATCTGACAATAGAGCAACACAACACACACACACACACACACACACACAACACACACACACAGACACACACAAAACACACACACACACAGACACACAGACAACACACACAAAACACACACACACACACACACACACACACACACACACAGTGACTCCTCTGTATTCTCAGACACTGAATCAGTGTGATTCAACAAAGATGTCGACATCAGACTGAGTTTATTCTGAAGGTTCGTCTCATTGGTTCATTTGTCTAAAGCTGTTTAAACTACTGGTAAACTACTGATAAACTATTGGTAAACTATTCGTGAACTACTGGTAAACTACTATTAAACTATTAGTGAACTACCGGTAAATTACTGGTAAACTAGTGGTAAACTATTGGTAAACTACTGGTAAACTATTCTTGAACTACTGGTAAACTACTGTTAAACTATTAGTGAACTACCGGTAAACTAGTGGTAAACTACTGGTAAACTATTCATGAACTATCGGTAAACTACTGGTGAACTATTTAGTGATTGAATGGTATACTACCGGTAAACTATTGGTAAACTATGGATTAATGGTGGATTAATGGTAAACTACCGCTGAACTTCTGGTGAACTACTGGTAAACTATTAGTGAATTAATAGTGAACTACTGGTAAACTACTGGTAATCTACTGCTAAACTATTGGTAAACTACTTGGAAACTATTTGTGAATTAATGGTAAACTACTGGTAAACTATTGGTAATCTACTGGTAAACTACTGGTACACTATTGGTAATCTACTGGTAAAATACTGGTGAATTAATGGTAAACTACTGCTAAACTACAAGTGAATTACTGGTAAACTATTGGTAATCTTCTTGTGAACTACTGGTAAACTACTGATAAACTACTGGTGAACTACTGGTGAATTATTGGTAAACTACTGGTAAACTATTAGTGAATTACTGGTAAATTATTGGTAATCTACTGGTAAACTCTTGGTAAACTACTGGTAAAATACTGGTGAACTACTGGTAAACTATTGGTGAACTATTGGTTAATTATTGGTAAACTATTAGTGAATTACTGGTAAACTATTGGTGATCTATTGGTAACTACTGCTGAACTACTGCTGAATTACTGGTAAACTATTGGTAAACTACTGGTGAATTATTGGTAAACTACTGGTAAATGATTGGTAAACTACTGGCAAACTACTGCTACTTTATATAGTTTCTGGGTAGTTTACGTGAAGTTGATGTAGTTTCTGGGTATTTTACGTGGAGTTGCTGTAGTTTGTGGGTAGCTTATGTGGAGTTGATGTAGTTTCTGGGAATTTGACATGTAGTTGAAGGAGTTTCTGGGTAGTTTACGTGGAGTTGATGTAGTTTGTGGGTAGTTTACGTGAAGTTGATGTAGTTTCTGGGTAGTTTACGTGGAGTTGCTGTAGTTTGTGGGTAGTTTACGTGAAGTTGATGTAGTTTCTGGGTAGTTTACGTGGAGTTGCTGTAGTTTGTGGGTAGTTTACGTGGAGTTGATGTAGTTTCTGGGAATTTGACATGTAGTTGAAGTAGTTTCTGGATGGTTTACGTGGAGTTAATGTAGCTTCTGGGTAGTTTACGTGGAGTTGATGTAGTTTCTGGGTAGTTGGCGTAGAGTTGATGTAGTTTCTGAGTAGTTGACGTGGAGTTGATGTAGTTTCTGGGTAGTTTACGTGGAGTTGATGTAGTTTCTGGACAGTTTACATGGAGTTGATGTTGTTTCTGGGTAGTTGACGTGGAATTGATGTAGTTTGTGGGTAGTTTACGTGGAGTTGATGTAGTTTCCAGGAAGTTGACGTGTAGTTGAAGTAGTTTCTGGGTAGTTTACATGGAGTTGATGTAGTTTCTGGGTAGTTGCAATGTAGTTGATGTAGTTTCTGGGTAGTTGACGTGGAGTTGATGTAGTTTCTGTGTAGTTGACATGGAGTTGATGTAGTTTCTGGGTAGCCACCATGTAGTTGAAGTAGTTTCTGGGTAGTTTATGTGGAGTTGATGTTGTTTCTGGGTAGTTTATGTGGAGTTGATGTAGTTTCTCGTTGCTCTACACAGTTTTCCGTTTATTAAAGCCTGTCCATCTTCCTGAAGAACAGCTTTGGTTTGATCTAGTTTTATTTATTCCTGCCTCTGAATGTGAACCTGAACACCTCATGATAAGCTGCTTCCTCTTGTTCTTTTTTGGCTCTGGTTATTTCTGTAATTCTTTGATCTAAAATGGACCGGATTCTATTTAAAGACTCACTGAAGTTTGTCTGTGTTTGGGCCCAGACGGTGGCACCTGGACACTTTCATGTCTATTTGAGTCCACGACGTCCCCCTGATGGACGCTTGACAGTCCAGACTAATATTAGTCTGATTTAGAACCAACCCATGACACCTGAACTCACCATTAAAACACAGCAGGTTTGATCTGAGATGTTTCAGAGTCACAACCTGCTGTGGAGCTGTGGATGTGGATCTGCTTCAGTGAGACATGAGGAGGTTTGGACCTGAGAGGAAGTCCCACAAATCAGATGAATATTAGTGTGAAAAAAAACAAAAACAAAAAAAAACACGAATCAGACACAAAAGATGAAATAAAATAGCATTAAAGATGCAATGAGATGAAAATCATGTCAGAGTTGAAAAGGTGAAAATGATGTGAAAGATGAGATGATTTACACGTATATGTCAAAAAAACAAAGAAACAAAGACAAAGACAGAACAGTCAAGGAAACCAAACCAGTCAAATGATACAGAGTTGAACTTAATATACAATCAAATGAAGTCAGACCACAAAAACTGAACGGTTCTGTCCTCTGATGTCCATTAGGACTGAAACAGGAAGTGACTGTTGATTTAAGGCTTTGGTTCTAAGACACATACTGGGGTGGACCTGGACCTGGATCCACCTGGTTCTGTTGGTCCATGATGCATTTTACCACTGTGTCCACTATGACTCTGTCTCCTCTGTGTCCGTCCATCTGGGACATCACTTCAGTATCTCTCTGTAAACTGAATCGTGGAACAAATTTCATAAGACGACGAAGCATGAAAAGGGTCCGTGAAGGCACCACAGTGTAGGTGTTGGTCTGATCCTCCTCCTCCTCCTCCTCCTCCTCCTCCTCCCCAACCGCAGCAGCAGCGGCAGCAGCTTCCCCCCCCTCCCCTCCTGAAGGACGCTCGGTCTCATCACGGTTATTCTCGGTTGCTCCTCACTGCGCAGACTCCGAATGCGTGCGCGCGTCTGTCGCCGTGTGTTACTGAGGATGAGGAGGAGCGAGTGATGAAGCTGTTTTCTGACGCCGCTCGGTTCATCAGGGTCTGAATGAGACGAGGACTGAGGAATCCGGATCCGACAGCAGCATCTACGTCCGGGACTCGACCATCCGGATCCAGGACCCGACCATCCGGATCGGGGACCGGGTCTCTGTGAGTACCGATCCACGTCGGTTTATTCATCCGGTCGCGTCCGTTTGAGCCTGAAATAAACATTTGGACGTGATGCGTTTGAGGGATGAAGCTCAGACTAGCATGTCCTTCACCTCCTCCTCTACCTTTTCCTCCTCCTCCTCTCCACCTTTTCCTCTTCCTCCTCCTCTTCCTCCTCCTGTTAATCGATTCGTCGTCCTTTTCCTCCACCCTCTGCACCTCCTCCATCCATGGACCTGATGCTGTGGGTGGATGTTCTACCTTCTGGCCTCCATCACATCCACCTGATGGTGGTTGGAGGAGAAAATCCAACTGGTTCTGACCCATGAATGATCACAGACCTTGGATAAAAACCCATTTGTTGGGTCCCAGGGTTGGATGTGGATGAATTTAACAGTCAATAACCTATTGATCAGTTGAGTATTGATCTTTTTAGACGTGATGATCTGAAGGTGGGACTGTTTCCCCATTAAACAGAATATGAATTAGATGCACCCACGTTACTGTTTATTTATCCCATTAACAGATTAAATCTTCAGTATTTATATCAAATACTAATATTTTACAATTTTCATCACATTATTTATGAATCAACAGAAAAAAACTTCAACATTAACGAAAAACCTATAATGAAACAAGACGGAGAAACATCTGACACAGATTCCAACGTGCGCTGGTCGGTCTAGTCAGTCTGGTTGGTCCCATCGGTCGGTCCCATCGGTGCTGGTTGGTCTGGTTGGTCCTATCGGTGCTGGTCGGTCTGGTTGGTCCTATCGGTGCTGGTCGGTCTGATTGGTCCTATTGGTGCTGGTCGGTCTGGTTGGTCCCATCAGTCGGTCTGGTCTGGTTGGACCTATCGGTGCTGGTTGGTCTGGTTGGTCCTATTGGTGCTGGTTGGTCTGGTTGGTCCTATTGGTACTGGTCGGTCTGGTTGGTCCCATTGGTCGGTCTGGTCTGGTTGGACCTATCGGTGCTGGTCGGTCTGGTTGGTCCTATCGGTGCTGGTCGGTCTGGTTGGTCACATCGGTCAGTCTGGTCTGGTTGAACCTATTGGTTGGTCCCATTGGTGCTGGTCGGTCTGGTTGGTCCCATCGGTCGGTCTGGCCTGGTTGGACCTATCGGTTGGTCCCATCGGTGCTGGTCGGTCTGGTTGGTCACATCGGTCAGTCTGGTCTGGTTGAACCTATTGGTTGGTCCCATCGGTGCTGGTCGGTCTGGTTGGTCCCATCGGTCGGTCTGGCCTGGTTGGACCTATCGGTTGGTCCCATCGGTGCTGGTCGGTCTGGTTGGTCCCATCGGTCGGTCTGGCCTGGTTGGACCTATCGGTTGGTCCCATCGGTGCTGGTCGGTCTGGTTGGTCCCATCGGTCGGTCTGGCCTGGTTGGACCTATCGGTTGGTCCCATCGGTGCTGGTTGGTCTGGTTGGTTCCATCGGTACTGGTCGGTCTGGTTGGTCTCATCAGTGCTGGTTGGTCTGGTTGGTCCTGTCAGTTCTGGTAGGTCCCATTGGTGCTGGTTGGTGCTATCAGTGCCAGTCAGTCTGGTCAGTTCTTTTGGCTCTGGTCAGTCCTATTGGTGCTGGTTGTTCTGGTTGGTCCCATTGGTCGGTCCCATCGGTGCTGGTCGGTCTGGTTGGTCCTATCGGTGCTGGTTGGTCCCATCGGTGCTGGTTGGTCTGGTTGGTCCCATTGGTCGGTCCCATCGGTGCTGGTCGGTCTGGTTGGTCCTATCGGTGCTGGTTGGTCCCATCGGTGCTGGTTGGTCTGGTTGGTCCCATCGGTGCTGGTTGGTCTGGTTGGTCCTATCGGTTCTGGCCGGTCCCATCGGTACTGCTTGGTCCTATCAGTACCGGTCAGTCTGGTCAGTTCTATAGGTTCTGGTCAGTCCTATCAGTGCTGGTTGTTCCCATTGGTGCTGGTTGGTCTGGTCGGTCCTATCAGTTCTGGTCAGTCCCATTGGTACCGGTCAGTCCTATCGGTTGTGGTCGGTTCCATCGGTTCTGGTTGGTCCTATCGGTTGTGGTCGGTTCCATCGGTTCTGGTTGGTCCTATCGGTTGTGGTCGGTTCCATCGGTTCTATCGGTTCTGGTTGGTTCCGTCAGTGAATGTGCAGGATGATGCTGCAGTTTTCAGTCGTCACGGAAACGCTCTGACTCTCGTTCCCACATTAATCTCCGAAGGCTTTAACAGATGGAGGTCAGGTGATCATGGAGGAGGGAAGTGGCGCCGTGTCCTCATATTGATCCGATTTGATCCGATCCGGTTCACGATGCAATGTGTAGTCAGACCCGGTGGCAGCGGTTTTGGATTAGACTTTGAATAACCCCACAGTTACGCAAGACTCACACAAATGTCCAGAAATAGAATTAATCCTCAGACGTGCATTTGTCTATGACAGGACTTTAATTACATGATTAATACTGTATTTACTGATGTTGTTGATCACAGCTTCGAGATGTTAACGAACTTCACCTCTGATCCGTGATCTGAGGAACACGGACCCGTATTGAAGCTCAAACACCAACATGTGATCGATTTAATGATGAATGAACGTCATTGATCCTAAATTGAGGCTGTTTCGTTGTTTGGACTCTGATCGGTTCCTTTAGTTCCAGAGGAGGAAGAACACCTCAGTCATGCATGAAGCGGGTCTTCTAGTTCTGGTCCTGGTTTTGAATTTAGAGACCAGGTCCTGGAGGTGCTGGTCTCATATTGGACCCGACCGAGGTTCTACTGGGTCTCAGTCACTTCCTGTTGGCTCATTATCAAAGGAACGATCAGGAAGCAACCAGAAAACTGGAGAACATTAGGAAAGACTCAGTGGTTGAATGTTGATTCTGCTGGTTCTGCTGGTTTATATTAATTATTATTATTAGTTTATGTTGGCTCATCTTGGTTTATTATTGGTGACATCAGTTTATTTTGGTTTTAATTTGTCCCTGTTTTCTTCCAGTGGTTGGTTTATTTACAGTTCCTGTTTGGTTCTTTTATAGTTCGTATTTGATTAGTTTGGATTCATGGTATGTGTTGGTTGTTCTGGTTTGGGTTCCACTGGTTGTAATTCTACTGGTTTGGTTCCACTGGTTGTAATTCTACTGGTTCTGGTTCCACTGGTTGTAATTCTACTGGTTCTGGTTCCACTGGTTCTAATTCTACTGGTTTGGTTCCACTGGTTCTAATTCTACTGGTTTGGGTTCCACTGGTTCTAATTCTACTGATTCCACTGGTTCTAATTCTTATGGTTCTAATTCTACCCGTTCTGGTTCCACTGGTTCTAATTCTACTGGTTCTAATTCTACTGGTTTGGGTTCCACTAGTTCTGATTCCACTAGTTCTAATTCTACAGGTTCTGGTTCCACTGGTTCTAATTCTACTGGTTCTGATTCCACTGGTTATGGTTCCACTGGTTCTAATTCTTCTGGTTCTGGTTCCACTGGTTCTGGTTTCACTGGTTTGGTTCCACTGGTTTGTGTTGCTCTACTGTGTGTGATGGTAAACAGATGCTTTAACCTCTGAGGTGCCACTGAGCGCGCTCCGTCCGTCCTTCACAACACACGGAACATGTCAGACACACAACGTTGGCATCTTGCTCCTGCTGTCGTGTTCTCTGCAGTTCTACGATGTAACCCCCCCACCCCACCCCCCGCCGCATCCCATAATGCCTCTGGGCGTGAGCAGCAGACCGCTGAGCTCAGCAGATTATTGAGGAGGGGCGTCGACAGACAGGACGGAGCCTCGGAGCATCTGGAACAGGAAAGAACAGCTGATCAATGGGATCAATAAATGGGACAGAACTGAAGGTCCGGACTGTTCAGATCCACCTGAAACATCTGAGTCACATCCAGGTTCTAAAGCTGTGGAACACATGGAGACGGATGAGGAGGAAAGAAGGAAAACTGGGATTTAGTAGGGTAAACTGACAATAAAGTCAAACAAAAACCAAAACAGAACGAACTAAAGAATGGATGGAGACAAGCAGGGCCAGGTGGACCAGACCAGGCGAGACCAGACCAGGTGGCCCACACCAGGCCAGACCAGACCAGGTGGACCAGACCAGGACAGGACAGGCACAGACCAGACCAGGTGAACCAGACCAGACCAGACCAGACCAGGACAGGTACAGACCAGACCAGGACAGGCACAGACCAGACCAGGTGAACCAGACCAGGACAGGTACAGACCAGACCAGCTGGACCAGACCAGACCAGACCAGGACAGGCATGGACCAGACCAGGACAGGCACAGACCAGCACAGTTCTGTCTTGCTGTTTTCAGCCTGGTGTCAGAGCCAGTTCCTGCACCAGTTCCACTGGGAACCGAAGTGCTCCCTGTGAATGGCCCATGTTCATACCATTAGTCTTCGACAGAGGGCGCTGCTTCGCCACAAAAAAAAAGGGAGATGTTGTATTTCTACTGTTTTGTCCCTCGACACTGACTGTAGAAGTAGTAGGACTGATGCATGATGGGAAAGGTTGTAGAAAAAAAAAAACACTGAAAAGTCAGACCACTAGGGGCAGTAGTGTACCTGATCAGTCAGACCACTGGGGGGCAGTAGTGTACCTGATCAGTCAGACCACTGGGGGGCAGTAGTGTACCTGATCAGTCAGACCGAGGGGTTTCAAGTGCACAGGTTATGTTTATTTAATTCAACACAGAACATTATAACTCACGTTTTCTTGGTTTGTTTATTTTTTCACCTCTGACCCAGACTGACCTGGTGACGGTTCACTTAGGAAAAACAAGTTTTATTTGGTGCTGTCGGGAACCAAATTTTCACTTCCCGAACACTTTGATTTTTGGTGTGAACATGTTGGCTGGTTCCAGATTAGGGGTGGGAACCAGCACAAGTAATCTTATCTGTGGGTCTGAGAAGAGCTTCTGTGGTTCCATTAGTGGTTCCATCTGTGGTTCCATCAGTGGCAGAGGTCGTGTTAACCGAAAATATTCCGTCATTGATGGATTTTTTTTTTTTTGAAGATGACGGAAAATTCTGAAGGTCACCCATCATTTAGACTGTTTAAAAGGCTGAAGGTAATCTACCAAAGAAAGGTTCCACACAACACTGAACAAAGCCTGGACCAGGATCACTGGTCTGTCCATAACAGCATCCTACCTGTATAGAATCCTACATCGCCTGTATAGAACCCTACAGCGCCTATTTAGAACCCTACAGCACCTGTTTAGAACCCTACGGCGCCTGTTTAGAACCCTACAGTGCCTGTCTTGAACCCTACGGCACCTGTTTAGAACCCTACAGTGCCTGTCTTGAACCCTACGGCACCTGTTTAGAACCCTACAGCGCCTGTTTAGAACCCTACAGTGCCTGTTTAGAACCCTACGGCGCCTGTTTAGAACCCTACAGTGCCTGTCTAGAACCCTATGGTGCCTGTTTAGAACCCTACGGCGCCTGTTTAGAACCCTGCAGCTCCACCGTTCTCCTCTTCGCTGAATATTACACGGGTTCTTCTGTCACGTGACTCCCCGCTGGTCCACCTGTAGTACCCCTACTGTCCACTTGGTGTCAGTGTACATATTAAGCACTCATTGTGAGTCTTGTCTCTTGTTTAACTGACTTTAGCTAAAATCATTTACTACTTTGCTAGCGCAGAATGTCAGACAGCTGAGGTTCCTTAGTTCCTTTCAAAAGTCCAGTAAATATGATGGAACTGATAAACACAGTGAAAAAAGAGGGACTGCACTGGTGGACGATGAAGGACAAGTAATAATAGCTAGAAAAGCACTCAGAGAGCATAGACCTCCGGCAAGGCAGATCAGTGCCCCCCCGATCACCACCAAAATTTAATCATTTGTTCCTTGTGCCAGTGTCAACATTTCCTGAAATTTTCATCAAAATCCGTCCATAACTTTTTGAGTTATCTTGCACACAGACAGACAGACAAACCAACGCTGGCAAAAACATAACCTCCTTGGCGGTGGTAATAGTACACCAATTCTAATGGCATTTGTCGTGTTATATGTACTCATTTTCTACATTTTTTTGTGTTCTTTAACGCTATTTGATGGCGTGTGAATTTACGCCCAGATCTCTGGTTCACAGAACCCTAACCCTAACCCTCAGTACGTGGTATGTGATGCAGTGTGAACATACACGTGGAACACTTACAATGCTACAGAACACACACCAGTTAAAAGTGCTGTGTATGTTTATGTGAGTCATGAGATCAAGTTGGTTTTCATCAGAAACTACAGTCACTGCATCAGTCAGATGGTTTGGATATTAAATATGAAATTTGTCTCATTATCACTAAAAAAATACATTTGAAATGACAGATAATAAAAATGTTTAGCACAGCCTCTAATCAGTGGTTCTGTCTGTGGTTCTATTTGTGGTTCTGTCTGTGGTTCTACTTGTGGTTCTGTTTGTGGTTCTGTCAGCGGTTCAGTCAGTGGTTCTGTCTGTGGTTCTATTTGTGGTTCTGTCTGTGGTTCTGTCAGCGGTTCTGTCTCTGTGCTTCTGTCTGTGGTTCTGTTTGTGGTCCTGTCTGTGGTTCCATCAGTGGTTCTGTCGGCATCAGAACGTGTTGGAGGATTCCTGTGGTGGCTGCAGACTTCCCATCATGCACTGGGGCAGCGTGAGCGTGGGTATAGATTTGACTGAACTCCCACTCAGAGTTCGACAGGAGTTCATGGTGATTCTGTGCAGTTTTATGTGGTTCTATGTGGTTCTGTTTGGTTCTATCTGTGGTTCTCTGTCTAGTTCAGTGTGATTCTGTGCAGTTGTATGTGGTTCTGTATGGTTCTGTTTGGTTCTATCTGTGGTTCTCTGGCTGGTTCAGTGTGTTTCTGTGCAGTTTTATTCATTCTACATGGTTCTTTTTGGTTCTATGTGCGGTTCTCTGTCTGGTTCAGTGTGATTCTGTGCAGTTTTATTCATTCTACATGGTTCTTTTTGGTTCTATGTGCGGTTCTCTGTCTGGTTCAGTGTGGTTCTGTGCACTTGTATGTGGTTCTGTATGGTTCTGTTTGGTTTTATCTGTGGTTCTCTGTCTGGTTCAGTGTGATTCTGTGCAGTTGTATGTGGTTCTATATGGTTCTGTGTTCTGTTCATTTCTGTGTGTTTTTCCCAGTCTCTCCGTCCTTCTCTGGTTCTGTGTGGTTCTCTGTGTGGTTCTACTGGGTTCTGCATCCCCTTGTCATCATCTCCTGGTGGTGTGTGGTGCGCTGGCCCCTCCCCCCCCTCCCTCTGAAATGCTGCATTGCGTCTCCTCGCCTCAGACTGGGTCAGTGTAACAGACGGAGAAGCGTCGCCATGGCAACAGCCAATAGAACTCACCGTGGCTGACAGATGTTCTTTATTTTCTGTGATTGTGTTTGAGAAGAATGAGTTCTTGGATTAAAGTCGTTGTCAGAAACATGGTGGCACGAAACGAGGTCAAAAAACCGATGGGCAGAGCTCGTCACTTGTCAATCATCAAACACCGCTCACAGTTTCAGCTTCAGGATGATGGTGTACGGTTCTTCCTCCCGTCATATGTTTCACTAAATAAAGAAACCGAGACTGAAATGTTCTCATGATGAACGTATCGACGGTTGTCTGATTTTCTACTTCAGGGTGTGTCAAAGGCGGTTCTTTTACACCTGTTGAATCTGTTCTTCTGGATCTAATTGTATCTGTTCTTTAGGTTCCACTCATTTCTGTTCTTTAGGTTCTACTTGTTTCTGATCTTTAGGCTCTACTTGTTTCTGTTCTTCTGGTTTTACTCCTATCTGTTCTTCTGGTTCTCCTTGTTTCTGTTCTTCTGGTTCTCTTTGTATCTGTTCTTCTGGTTCTACTCCTATCTGTTCTTCTGGTTCTCCTTGTATCTGTTCTTCTGGTTCTCCTTGTATCTGTTCTTCGGGTTCTCCTCGTATCTGTTCTTCTGGTTCTGCTCTTATCTGTTCTTCTGGTTCTACTCATATCTGTTCTTCTGGTTCTCCTTGTATCTGTTCTTCTGGTTCTACTCATATCTGTTCTTCTGGTTCTCCTTGTATCTGTTCTTTTGGTTCTTGTATCTGTTCTTCTGGTTCTACTCCGATCTGTTCTTCTGGTTCTACTCCTATCTGTTCTTCTGGTTCTCCTTGTATCTGTTCTTCTGGTTCTACTCATATCTGTTCTTCTGGTTCTCCTTGCATCTGTTCTTTTGGTTCTTGTATCTGTTCTTCTGGTTCTACTCCGATCTGTTCTTCTGGTTCTACTCCTATCTGTTCTTCTGGTTCTCCTTGTATCTGTTCTTCTGGTTCTATTCATATCTGTTCTTATTTATACTCGTATCTGTTGTCCTGGTTCTATGTGTTTGTGGGTTCTTGCTGATGTTGTGTTTGTGTTCTGCATGTGTTTAGGTCAGCGGACTCTGCGGTACCACAGTGATGTTCTGGAAACGGTGGTTCTGGTGAATCCGTCAGAGGAAACCACAGCTTCAGAGGTGAGTCTCCGACCGGGTCGGTCCTGCTTGAGGACTGGGTCGGTTCTGGTGGAGGACCGGGTTTAGATCTGCAGATTCACCACCTGCAGTCACATGGACCAGAAACTGAACCTGGGTCAGGGTTCTACAGATGTTCTGATGCTCTGACATCCAACACTCACACATAGTTTTATCAACACTGATGGTTTTTGTTACCATGACAACGTAAAGCTAACTCTGTCTGTTCCCATGGTCTGGTTCTGTCCATGGTTCTTCTGGTCCATATGTAAACAGTGGATCCAGAGTCACAGCATTCTGTCAGAACCTGAAACATTAAATGTGTGGGTTTGACGGATCAGGAACCAATTCAGCTGTTGTTTCAATTTTAAATGTTGTGGAAACAGGTTCTTCATCAATATCAGGAACACAATGGGTTTGTGTTCAAACCTATGACTGGCATAATTACAGAACCGTCATTAGAACCGTACCATCCATATCTAGAAGTGAAGATAAAGGAACATCCAAACCTCAGATCTGAGATGTGTTTTTGATAACTGATCATTGAATGGATGTGTTATTGATAACCGTGGCGTGGTTGTTGGTTTATTGACAGATCTCATCTCTGATCACTGACTTTTCTGGGAACAAACTGCTGATCCTGACTGGACCGAGTTCAGACCAGGGGGGAGACGTCCTGCTGCCAAGTGGACCCTTCACTTGGACGCACTTCTGTGACATCATCACCAGTCCTCAGGTAAGATGCTGCACCGAGTCTGAGGACCGGGTTGGTGAACCGAGTCTGTGAACCAGGTCTGTGGACCAGGTCTGTTTTTCCCTTTTCAATGTCTGATTGATGATTATATATGATGTCTGTTGATGATTATATAAATTTCTACTTATTAGTAAAATAAACTAAGGCAACAAACAAATGTGGATTTTTGCTAAGGTCTGACGCATGCTAAGCTAACTTTAGCAGTTGTTAACTCATTAACTTTGTTAACCATGTTATCATATAATAAGATGATGAGTTCAATCCCTTAAAAGTTTTCATTGCCATTTAACTCTAAATAAAATGTAATAATCACATAAAATGTATTAACTTATTAACTAACTAAATAATTATTAATTGATTAATTAATTATTCAATATATCATTTATCATCGGTTCCCTGTACTTCCATGTTTTTGTTTTTAAGTTTTTAATAAGGACGTGGTCTTAGTTCTGTTACGTATAACATCCCTCTTCACCTCCTCCTCCGTTTTACTTCCACTCTACTCTTTGTGGTTTTCCTTCCAGGTGACTGACGTCCTGTCCAGAGGCTCATCGCATCCCCCCCGGCTCACCATCTCCTGTCAGGGTGACGGGGGCTGGAGCTCCCTGGGCCAAAGCCAGGAGCAGCAGCATCTCAAGAGCCTTCTGGACTATCGCCTGAACCCTGACCCTCAGCTCCCCGACATGGACGGAGTCACTGAGTTCACCGAGTATGTCTCCGAGACCGTAGATGTTCCCTCGCCGTTCGACCTACTGGAGCCTCCAACCTCCGGCGGCTTCCTGAAGCTGTCCAAACCCTGCTGCTACATCTTCCCTGGAGGCAGAGGAGACTCGGCTCTGTTCGCCGTCAACGGCTTCAACATCCTGGTGGACGGAGGCTCTGACCGTAAATCCTGTTTCTGGAAGCTGGTCCGTCACCTGGACAGGATTGATTCGGTGCTGCTGACTCACATCGGTGCAGATAACCTGCCCGGTATCAACGGTCTGTTCCAAAGGAAGATCGCAGAGCAGGAGGAAGAACGGAACCAAGGATCCGGCTCGAGCAGCAACGGAGAATGGATGAAGAACCTGATCTCTCCTGAACTTGGCATTGTGTTTTTCAATGTCCCAGAGAAGCTCCGGATGCCCGAGTCCACACTGAAAGTGAAGCGAAGCATTGAAGAAGCGTCGCTGACGCTGCAATACCTCAACAAGCTTGGCATTACACCCGAACCTCTCCACAGGGTTGTCAGCAACACCATCGAACCCATCACGTTGTTCCACAAACTCGGAGTGGGGAAGTTGGACATGTACATCCTGAATCCAGTCAAAGAAAGCAAAGAGATGCAGTTTTTGATGCAGAAATGGGCTGGAAACAGTAAAGCCAAGACTGGGATCATGATGGCCAACGGAAAAGAAGGAGAAATATCTGTCCCATATCTGACCTCGGTCACTGCCCTCATCGTTTGGATCCCTCATCGACCCACAGAAAAGATTGTCCGGGTTCTCTTCCCTGGAAATGCTCCGCAGAATAAAATCTTTGAGGGTCTGGAGAAACTGAAGCACTTGGACTTCCTTCGATACCCGGTGGCGACTCAAAAAGACCTTTTATCTGGAGCCCCGCCTCCAATTATCAAGCAGACCAAGATGAGATCAAGAACCGACAGCAAAGAGAGTCTAAAATCTTCACCCAAGCCTCACTCGAAAACATCGAAGAAAGAAGGCGGTGGACAGGAGGACGAGACCAAGGGCGAACTTATGAAAGAAAAAGCAGAGAAGAAGGAAGAGAAGAAACTGAAAAGCGAAAGTCTGAAAGCAAACAAACAGAAGAAGAACAGTGAGGTGGCTCCGGCAACAGAGAAGAAGAAGAAGATATCCAAAGAAAAAACTGCCAAGCAGGAAAAATCATCCAAGATGGAGGAGAAAAAAGACAAAGAGAAGAAAGAAGTGAAGAAGGAAAAAGCAAAGAAAGATGAAAACATACGAAAAGAAGAGAAAAAAGAAACTAAAGCCAAGGAAGAAAAGAAGAAGGATCCAAACAAACCAGAGCTCAGAAAAATCACTAAACCCGACTTGAAGCCTCTCACTCCTGAAGTGAGGAAGACTCTGCACAAGGCCAAGACCCAGGCCAAACCCAAGGCTGACAAGAACAAAGCCAAGGAGGAGGCAGAGAAGAAGAAACCCACCCCAAAGAACATTCCAGAGGAGGTGGCAGCTGCCGCTTTGGCAGATCGTTCCATTGTTTCCTCTCCTGAAGACCTCACCGAGGACTTCGAGGCCCTGAAACAAGAGGAGTCCAAACAGAAGAATGAAGCGATCCAGAATGACGTCCTGTCAACCCAAACGGTCCATGATGACACTGAGGAGAAGGTCCAGGCCCTGCCCACTGAGGTGAAACCTGCCTCCCCAAAATCTCCAGAGAAACCTCAAAGTCCACTAAGACCCGCTGAAATTAAGGATGTAAGCAATGTGTTCGACAAAAAGTATGAGGAGGAAAAAATGGAGAAATATGACAAATACCCGGTTAAAGATCGATCGAAAAAGAGTGACAGCTCAGAGGAGGAGGGTGACGTCATCGAGAAAGCTGAGCTAGAAGGAACCGAAGACGACGAAGTTCTCAAATACAAACCAGAGGAGGCCAAAAAAGAAAAACATGGAAAGGAATGGGATGCCAAACCGGCCGAGCACAAACTTCCTGATCCAACAGCCGCTGCGGCTGCCTCGGCTTCGGAGCAGTTCTCCTACATCCAAGATGAGACTATCCCTGGGTACTCCGAGACTGAACAGACCATCTCAGATGAAGAGATCCACGAGGACACTGAAGACCGGATCCCACAGCTCAGGTACAATAACAGTTATTGATGATATAAACAGTCTAACCTGATCTGTTTGATTAGATCACAGCTGTAATCTGATTAGCATCAATCAGATTAACACACCTGGATTTGTCCTCAATACTTCCATGTCTTTGTGCATAGATACCTGTTAATCCTATTTATTTTATTTTACATCTGCACGTGTAAAAAAAAAGAAAAAAATCAGAAAAGAGAAGTGACATCAAACAGCTGAGCTGAAGACAATAACAGGAAGTTGGATTCTGTCATAATAAACTGTCTAAATGGTCATAGTTTTATCAGTTAAACAGATAAGGTAATCTTAGCGGAAATATAATTTTGTGGTTTTGTGTTTTTGTGTTGAAGGTACGACGTGGGCTCCTATGACGTCTCTGTTCCCGATGTCCCTGGAACCTTCGACTCCATGCATGGAATTAAAGAGATGAAGAGCTCTGCTGTATCCGATGTCCCAGATGTTAAACCTAAAACCTTCTCTGGAGCTCCTGAGCCGGAGCTGGCGCCTTACCCAGCCATTATTGCAGCTCCACTTGCAGAGGAGGAGCACATCTCCTCAGCAACATCCATCACCGAATATGACAAACTGTCCTCGTTTGCCACGTCTGCCGCTGAGGACCAGTCCATCACCTCGGTGACAGCGCCTCAAACTGAGGATGCTGGAAGGAATTCACTGTTACTGGATGCTGTCAACAACCTCCCGTCCAAAGCAGAGGTGGCTCTTGGGAAGGACTACCTCCACTCTGCTGGGACAATCTCACCCACATCTTCCCTGGAGGACGACAAATGCTTCAAATCCCCCTCCTCCGATGAGTTTCAGCCCAACATTCCTGAGATGGAAGCTGATGCAAAGACCAAATCCATTCATGAAGAAGATGACGAGGAGGAGGAGGATGATGAAACTCCAAATGTTGACATTCCTTTGGGGAAACTCCAAGAGGGCTATGAACACGCAACGTCCATGATGCTTCAGGAGAAAGAGAAGTCTCCCCCAGCGGCTGTTTTACCTCTTTCGTTCCCCCCGACACAGACCTTCAGAGAAAATCAGGGTTTGTTCAGCTCTGACTTTAAACCCGGTGCTGAGCTGAAGCCCATGTCACCTCCTCTATCCTCCTCCCCAGGGTTGGACTCCCACTCCAGGCAGGAGAGCGAGGATAGATGCCTGAGTCCAGATGACAGCACCATGAAATTGGCCTCGCCCACTCAGTCTGTACCGACCAGCAGCGGATATTCGCCAACTGAAGACAAGGCAAGTAAGACAGACCTGAAGGCCGAAAAGTCTGTCACAATCTCTGACAACACCTCTTTCATTGGGCTGCAGGGTGAACCCACCACCTTCGAAGCATCTGAAGAATCAGATGAAGATGAAGATGATGAGGATGACGACTACAGCAAAAAGGATCTGCAGCCCACTGTGAAGGCTAAGCTGATGGAGGCTAAAGAAGGCTGCTTCCTGGACGATGACTTCCGCTTTGAGGTGAAATCTTCAAAGACAGAAACTGTGAAGAACTCTGATAAGGCACAAGAAGAGAAACCAAAACCACAGATAGTCACCTCTGATGAAGATGAAAAAGATGACGAATTCCCAGACGTCAAAGGGATAAAAGAAAGTAAAGTAGGCTTTCAACCCGATGAGAAAACAGATGTTGCTTTTAAAGAACCTGAGAAGAGCGTTCACTTCAGTCTCTACAACTACCCAGAGAAAGAAACCAAACAAAGAGGCTCAGAAAGATATATCAGACAGGACACGCCTTACGTTCACGGAAAAACATTTTCTTACAGCGACTTTTACGACAGTAAAGCAAGCTCCGTGGATTCATATGACTCTTTTCGGCAGGAGTCTGTAGAGAAGTCAGAGAAGGATGTTGGAAAAGGTGAAGTAGATTCACAGAAATATGAGCCATTGTCAACAGTAACATCCTCTGAGAAGCTGCCACAAAAGGACTTGTACGAAAAGGAGTCCTCCGCATCGTCATGGCTCAACTCAAAGAGCACTGCTGCTTCTTTTTCACCTCCATTTGAGAAAGAAGTCAAAGAAAAGGAGACTTCAGATGTTTTTGGAGGATGTCGCTTCCCTTCAGTTGCTGACCGACCTGAAGCGTCATCAACGTCACTGTCGTCAGAAAAAGATCCTTCAAAAGTCGAAACAGAAAGTACAAAGTCCATCACATACGGTGAGAAAGGAGCCTGTCTGGAGGTTGATATGCGAAAGCTGACAGCCAGGGATGAAGAGGACTATGATGATGATGAAGTTGTTGATGAAGATGATGAGGAAGATGAAGAAGAAGAAGAGGAGGAGGAGGAGGAGGAGGAAGTTGCTGTTGATTCAGATACAGAGAAAGGAGTTAAAGAGAAATCAGAGAAGGATAAAAGTCCGATTACTGAGATGTTTGGCTCTAATCGACCTGAGTTTATGATTTCTATGGCAGGGTACGGATACAACAGTCAGGGCAAACCAAGTCCAACAGAAACCAGCGTGAGTCCATCTGCAAAACCTGAAAACAAAACCCCCACCGATGTTAGTGTAAAACCAGGAGCATCAGGATTCTCTGGGTTTTCCTCTGGGTTTGAATACTCACATGGAGGAGACAAAGACCTGTTTCCACCTAGTGCACATGAACAAAAAGAAGATTTCACTGTTAAATCAAAAGAGGATTTGTTCACACTGAAATCAACCCAGGAAACGTACCTGGAGAGTGACCGATCGGATCCAGAGTTTGACAAACAAAAGACTCCAGATCTTCTGAGTAAGAGCTCCCTGGACACCAGTTTCCAATATTCCACCACCGTTGCTCCAGCCTATTCCTCCTCCTCAGCGTACAGCTACTCCTCCTCCACTTCTGGATCACTGTCCACCAGCCGTCAGTTCGGTGAGGAGCTGGAGACGCCAGCCTCTGCCGAGCCTCTGTTTGAGTACTCCTTTAAGGATGAGCACTCCTCTGTCACAGACTCACCATTCTCCAGCTCTGGTGGTGTAAAAGATGACTACCTGGAGGTGTCGGAGAAACAAATCACTGCTACGACCACGGCCGAGTCCAGCTCCAGTTTAGCCCGATTCTCACCTCTGAGCCCCTTCGAGGAGGTCAAAACCTTCCCTCCACTTTCAACCACTGCTTTGTCTGAACATAAGGACCATACAACCATGTTAGGTGGAGCTGTGGACAAAGGCCCACAGGCTGAATGCTTTTACAAACCTGATTGGTCTGAAGGATCCAAACTGGACTCGGCTGGTGGATTTGGACTCTACTCTCACCAAACTGAACTCTCCAAAGACAAAGAGGCAGCTAGTGCTGCTCTGTTTGGTGTCACTTCATCGCCACGTCCAGAAGTAGAAGGCAAACATTACTTTGAGGAGACAGACAGCAGCGAAGAGGAGGATGAGGAGGCCTATATGCGTGAGATGACTCATAAATCCCCATCGGGCAGTGGTCAAAGTGGCAACCTGTTATTCTCTGCTCCTCCAGCTGAGAAGCCCCTCCCAGATGTTCTTCGCTCTTATGTGCCATCACCTCTACAACAGAGCAAGCCTGACACCACCAATGGGCCCACAGAGGTCACCACAAGGTCACCGTTGCCTGCTGGAGCAGTAGCCACTGCTGGTGGTGCAACACCAACTCCAACCAAAGCCGAGCCCAAAGAGGAAGGAGCATCTTACCGGAGCACCTACGAGTGGGAGCTGCCGAAGCCTCAGATTGGGATGGTTCCAGGTGACTCACCTCCTCATTATCGACATGACGATGAGTTTGAAGAGGAGTGTGAGATGGAGCCAGAACATCCCGCCCGTCCACTGTCACTATCTTCAACAGATCAGCCACTCCGGTCGCCGTTTTACACCGAAGGGGGGGAAAGGGATGATGAGGACAGTGACGACCAGGATCTGGCTGATGAAGTCCCGATGGGAGCTGCCTCCTCCTACACCAGCCGCTCCTCTCCTGGATATTCGTCGTCAGAGCAGCGGCAGCGCAAAGATGACCTTTCACCCTCCTTTATTAACCCTTGCATGAGACAGCTGTCTAGTGATGAAGAGGAGGAGGAGCAGGGACGCAGGAGTGACCAATCACAGGAAGGAGATGAGCATGACCTATCAGTGAAAAGACGAGCCCACAAACAGCCTCGGCAGTCGCATAGCGGTTCCCTGAACCAGACCGGAGGTCTATCCGCAGGCCTGGGACTCGCCACGGAGGACACCCCACCCACCTCTGTCAGCGAGTCCTTAGCTTCACAGTCTGACTCTGATCTGCCTCCAGGCACCGAGGACTATCCATCTGCCACTGGCGAAGGCAACATGGACTCAGACGAGGATGCAGAGTACATGCCAGTTGATAAATTATCTGCAGGTCACTCCGGTTCAAGAAGAAGCCAGGATCCTCCTCCGGTGCTGCCCATGGATCCATATCCTCATCCTCCTCACCCAGACGTGTGCATGGTGGATCCAGACTCTGTGGATAATGGTTCCATCAAAAAGGAAACAAAACCTAAAGGGTTGAAGAAGAACTCGGGGAAAACTAAATCAGCTTCCCCTGCTCGGCGTAAGAGGTCTCCGATGCCAGTCAAACAGACACCATCTCCTCGCAGTGCCTCACTGAAGAAGAAGGACACTGATAAAAGCTCTCGGATGTCTCGTCTGTCAGATGGACAGGGCTCCAAAGATGACGACCACTCCAGGTCCAGCTACAACCCTGGAAAAGGGCTGAGCAATGGAGTCAAGAGCAGCTCTGGTAAGTAGAGTTCACCAGAGCTCCGGTCTGATTCAGTAGATCTATATTTTACTCACTGAGGAACTGCTAAAAAGGCATGAACAGGAATTGTTGAGTTTCTTGACATGAGCACAGAGTTCTTCTTTGAGCAGTAACTGACAGCGTGGTCCTCTTTCAGGTTCACAGAAGTCCAGTTCTGCAGCTGCTGGTCTTCCTATTTATGTAGACTTGGCCTACATCCCGAACCACTGCAGTGCCAAGAACGTTGACCAGGAGTTTTTCAAGCGTGTTCGATCGGCATACTACGTGGTGAGTGGAAATGATGCGGCAAGTGGTGAACCATGTCGAGGAGTCCTGGACGCCCTGCTAGAGGGGAAGGCCCAGTGGGGATCGAACCTCCAGGTAACGAATCCACCCCTGACCCTAAACCTATCACACCAGGTTAATTGTAAATACTGTTAAAGACTGAACAGTTTATATGATCAGATTCTCATATCTTTGTGCACGTCTGTGGTCACAAGGTTTTCCTGTGAACACCTTTAGGTCTGGATTTCAATGGTGCACAAAGTGGTTTAATAGTAGTCCTACTTTCCACTCTGACGCTAGACTACGTCCACAGTTGTGTTGTCATATGTGATGTTTGACATGTGTATGTTTCATGTCAGTAGGATGATGTTTTTCATTTAAAGCTGACTTCCTGTTGCCAGAAGGTGGCGCCAGGACTGTAACTCATTTACACATAGATGTTTTTAGTCCTGGTATCTGATGAAGCTTAAGACGTTCTGTTCACATTAGACCAGTGGTTCTTAACCTGGGTTTGATCGAACCCTAGGGGTTCGGTGAGTCAGTCTCAGGGGTTCGGCGGAGGTCAAGACACACACTTGACTCATTAGTCGGGTGTGTGTGTCGGGCTAGGTCCATGTATGTAAACAAATGGCTTCGGAGACTCTTTCTCTGATTGACATCCAATATACGTGGTGTATTGTTGTTGCATGTAGCACTACAACATATCTGGAAGTGTTTATAATCTCTTCCACTCATCTGACGATGAATTATTTGAGTATTTTCCACATCGTTGTTATGACTTTTGCTACTTCCTGTTAACCACGGAGGCAGCCATGTGTAGCGTTTGTTTACATTTTTTGGTCACCGCACTGGTCAGTTACAATCATGTGATGACCGACGCACCGTCGCGGATGGAGAAATTGTATTACGCTAAAGCCGTCTGTCACACTGATTTGCAGTAAATATTCATTATTATTGTAGCCTGATGGAAATTAGGTGATGGGTGTGTGTTAAAATGTTAAAAATGATAAATAGCATAAATACAATAAGTTCATTATTGAAATACATAAGGTTAAAAATTAAAACCATTTCAGTGTGGTAGTATTAAAAAAGGTCATGTCTTTGTGAAAAGGTATGTAATGTGTTGTGAGTTCATGCACTGTATTGGTTTTGTTCTTTGAACACAGTGATGTTAATGCACGGTTCATTTTGTGCACCAGTAAAACATATACCTGTGTCTTGAATTTGAAAAAAATCATATTTTATTTTTTAATAAAGAAGGGTTCGGTGAATGCGCATATGAAACTGGTGGGGTTCAGTACCTCCAACAAGGTTAAGAACCACTGCATTAGACAGTGAAGTGTCCACGGGTTAAATAGAAACATCCAAAGGCAACAGGTGACAAAAACTCTGAATTTTCAGAGTTCATTAAAGCTGCATCTGACTTTCATCACAAATTTTTCTTCAAATCTGTAAAACCCCAGTGGTCCTCCTTATCATGAATCTGTTAACCTTTCCGTGTTAATGCACCTGAATCAATTCCCTCATGGTGAACAACTTTGAAGATTACTCCATCACAAGCATCTGTTTGTTTACAAACCAAACCCAAACCAAACCCAAACCACTCAGGCCTTTTCGGAATTCCACGCAACTGCAGCAGCGAAAAGCAAGGAAGCTGTTTCTGTGTTTGTTGCTGCGTCCATACTGCGATTGTGTGGAATTCCCATTCCCACAATGCACTTTGCAACAAAACTTCCGAAAAGGCCCGGGTGACATATCGGTTTGGTATATAAACAAATAGACGCTTGTGATGGAGTACACTTTGAAGTTGTTCACTGTGAGGGAAGTGATTGAGATGCGTAATCACAGAAAGACGAACAGATTAGTGCTAAGGAGGACCACTCGGGTTGGACACATCTGAAGAAAAATTTGTGATGAAAGTCATACGCAGCTTTAAATTTAATTAATATGATGAATAAGTTCAACGGGGGCTGAAACATGCATGTTCATACCAAAATGGTGGACGTTCTGTTGAGTTAAAGGAACCACATCTGGAACGTTCAGGTCAAACCCATGAAATTAAATGTGTTTCCCACTTGGGGCACTTGAAAAGTTTTGGGAGTTTTCGTTCATGTTTGATGAAAACGATCCCATGTTGCCTCTTGGTGAAACCTCTGACTTCCTGTCGGCCTCTGCTCATCTCCCAGGTGACGCTGATCCCGACCCACGACACCGAGGTGACCCGAGACTGGTACCAGCAGAGCCACGAGCGGCAGCAGGAGCTCAACGTCATGGTCCTGGCCTCCAGCAGCACTGTCGTCATGCAGGACGAGTCTTTTCCTGCCTGCAAGATCGAGTTCTGATGGAGCGTCGGGTTCTGTCCGGTCCGTGGTACATCCGGTTGAGTCCCGTCTGTAGCCTGGTGTTCACATCTGGGTTGGCTTCGTAAAGCCCACGCAGATCTGGGTATCGGACCGTTTTCTACATTTTTATTTATTTATAATCTGGTCGTTGTCCTGTTTTCTGTTGTAACTCGGAGACAGCGGCGTCCAACACCATGAGCCCGTTCAAAAACCACTGGTCGAATATGAACAAATGAGGCGCAGTAAACCAGGTCGCTCTTCGTCTAATTGACCCTTCGTTAAGACATTGACAGATATTCGCAGAAAAACAGTCGTTCTAAATGGAGAATGGTTTGATTTACATTCACCAATGTTGTGCTCAAACCATAAATGAAAAAATCGACAAATATCTCAGTGAAACGTTGACAAAAAGGACTAGAATATGCACTGTAGTGGTAGCTTGATTGTTCAAACTCATTAGCTAGCTAACCTCATCTAGCTGTTAGCAATTAACATGATGAACATTAATATTAAGAATGTTTCAAATCAGAAATATGGGTTTAAAGATAGAAACATTATTTGTTAAGAGCTGTTTGCTAATCTAGCTCACGTTATATTAGTTAGCTAATCTAAACAAAGGAGCTTTTATTGATCAAATTAGCACTAAACTGTGAATGTAACTGGTCTATTTACATATTATAGTCCTTTCTGTCTCATGTTTGATTTACTGAGCTGTTATTTAAGAAATGTGATCAATAAAAACTACCTTTGCTCTGAGGTAAGCTAGTTAGCTGATGCTATCTTGCTAAACACATGGATATTAACAGATCGTTGAATATTAACTTTAACTTATACAGTAAGTTAAAGGTATATAGGTTAGTAGTACTGCAGATA
Source organism: Sphaeramia orbicularis (assembly GCF_902148855.1). Classification (NCBI taxonomy): domain Eukaryota; kingdom Metazoa; phylum Chordata; class Actinopteri; order Kurtiformes; family Apogonidae; genus Sphaeramia; species Sphaeramia orbicularis. Next base: position 15,955,007 of record NC_043959.1, on the reverse strand, counting down.
GTACTTATATACCACAGTATTTCAAATAAACGATACCAGTAACAATGATTTCATGACAGACGTGGTTTTGTTTGCTAGTAGCTAAGTAGCTAACATAGGTGCAAATGGAGTTTTTATTCATAGAATTAACACTATATTGTGAAAATAAATTTAAGATGCATATTGTGGTCCTTTGTAAGTACTTCTCTGTGATATTAAGGACTATTCTTATTAATTATTATTATGAATATTTCATTATGTTATTTCCTTTGTAATATCTGTATCTGATGAATCATTTGGTTAATTTTCATCCCATCGCAGGTTCTTATGTCATCATATTAATGCACGATTTATATCCAGTAACAAACGTCCACATTCTGAGTTTGTGCGAAATGAGGAACAGGTTTTGGATCAAATCTGCTGCATCTGCAACCGCACACCGTTTGGACACAATCTCAAATCACGGACGTTGAGCTGAATTTGTGGACGTTGGCCTGAATTTGCAGATGTTGGGTTGAATTCACGGACATTGGGGTGAATTTGCGGACGTTGGCCTGAATTCGCGGACGTTGAGCTGAATTTGCAGACGTTGGGCTGAATTCGCGGACGTTGGGCTGAATTTGTGAACATTGGGCTTAATTTGCGGACGTTGAGCTTAATTCACGGACGTTGAGCTTAATTCACGGACGTAGGGCTGAATTCACAGATGTTGGGCTGAATTCGCAGACAAGCTGAATTTGTGGATGTTGGGCTGAATTTGCAGATGGGCTGAATTCGCGGACGTTGGGCTTAATTCGCGGATGTTGGGCTGAATTTGCGGACGTTGAGCTGAATTCACACACAGATCTCCTGATGTTGTCAAACAGTGACTTAACGAAGGTTCAATGGGACTAAATCAAAGCACAAGTTTACACCAGAATCCAACGACTAAATTCTTCAGACGTGTTGGTTCTTTCAGCGCTACCGTCCTGATCGAAGGCGGTTCCGTCTGTTCTTCTGCTGAATCCGTGTAGACCCTTGTGCCTCCTCAAGATCTTTGCGTATATTAGTTATCAAGAACCATAATCACATCGATATCGTGGTGAAACTTCGTATTTTAACTCCTCTGTGCTTGTTTTATTTCAGATGTTCCACCTCCCGTTTGTCGTTGTTTTTCCGGTCAGCGAATCGTCGTCGAGGGGTGGAGCGTTAGTGGAATGTACTCGACACCAACGGGACCGTGTGAAGGTGTGGGCTGTTTCTGATTGGTCGATGACAGCGGGGGGTGTCACCCACATATGTGCCTTGGTGTCCGGTGGTGTTTTCTGGTTTAATGACAGAACCGAAGCACAAGAACCGACCGGCGAGAAAATTCACTGATCGCAGAGTTTTAGGATTCAGCAGCTTCAGACGTTGGACAGCGGTGGTTTATGGGGATGCCGGTGGTTTAAGGGGATGGGGACGGTTTAAGGGGACGCCGGCGGTTTACGGGCTTATTCGATAACATTAAAGGTCGGTTTGTTTTCAGTTTCAACAGGAGTTTTTGTGTTAAAGTCCAGATGCATTGATTTATTCAGGTTTATTAAAGGATGTTTCGATCAATAATGAGGATTTATTGATCAGAAAAATAAAAACCAACAAAACCCAGATAAACATCAGTTCAGAACCGACCCAGAACTCAGTGCATCCTGACTTTAACCCATTTCAGTCGGTTTTCTGTCTTTTTACCGTTCGGTGACTTTTCTTAACTGCAGACGTGTTTTATTTGATATCGATGATTTTATACTTTGATAGCTTTGAGCAAATTTTAACCAAGAATAAAACCAGTCGGTCGTTCTTTCATCAAAACCAAAACTCTGAAAAAAACTCGTCTTTTCAGGGTTTGTTTCCAAAAGCAGGGTGTGAATATGAAACATGAAGATGAAAAGCAGATCATTCATACATGAAAGTTCTAGAAGCTACGACAAACAAAACTAATGACGACTCGTGTCTGTTTTTGTGATTGAAACAGAAATGGTGAAAGTAGAATACTGCTAACAAATGCTAGCAAACGCTAACACACGATAATGACTCATTTTCCAGATTAAATTTTGCTCTAATTAACCCTCTGGTATCAGACGTCCTGGTATCAGCCCATAATAAGCACAGTGTCGTACTAATGTCAAAATATTTTTTTGGTTTTTAACTTTTTGTAATTTCTATTTTATTTTATTTTTTTAACTTTTATTACAACTTGTATTTCATCAACTTGAGCCATAAACAAAAATACCAAATCCTCCATAACTGTCATATTTTAACCCTTTAAATGACATTATTATAATGGAAACAAACTGTATTTTTTATGGAAAAAACAAAACTCTCCCCCCCCAGTATTCTTCATGTAAATTGTATTACTTATTTGTTTATTAGTTCCTCCTGTCATCTGTCAGTGATTAACACCAACACTGCTTCATATTATGATGATTTTTGGTTCTAGGTCAAATATTAAATGTTAAATGTATCAGTGTGTTTAATATACTCACCTGGACACCAGAGGGTTAAAATGTGTTTTACATACTCACCTGGACACCGGAGGGTTAATTGGAGAAACAGGAGCTTCCGTTCATGACCATCAACTGTTAATGATCCAAACTAAACTAAACACTGCCTTAAAACCCAAACTCTGGGTCTGGAAATGGGAACAACCATCCAGCGCTTGTATCAGTGACTCTGTTTTCAGGTTCATCTCAGTGTGTTAAGCTCTGGCACATTGAAAATATCAAAGTCATGTCTGATATTTACTCCGTGTATCAGTTCTTCGGTAACTTCAGCTGTAAAATAGGAAACTGAAAAGTAAATGATGACGTCAGAAAACAATTATTTACAACAATTTCATGATGATTTTTGGCTCCGATTTGAAAAATGAGTTGTTTTAATGTCAACTTTGGAAACAAATACTGAAAAGAAGAATATTTTTCGCTGTTTTCGGGTTTAGTTTCTTTCGGAGACTGATGAACTAAAGACACACAGACTGAATCTGACCTTAAACCGACAGGACCAACAGCTCCGGGTTGTTTTTTCAGCCCAAACTTTAGATAAAAATCTGCTTTATGTCGCATGGCATGTCCATCAGATGCATGAAGATGAAAGAGACGCCAACCCTGAATGTCAACAAGCAGATGACCTTTACTCCATCTCCTGGTTGCCTTGGTTACCTTTACTCCATCCCCTGGTTGCCTTGGTTACCTTTGCTCCATCCTCTGGTTGCCTCGGTTACCTTTACTCCATCCCCTGGTTGCCTCGGTGACCTTTACTCCATCCCTTGGTTGCCTTGGTGACCTTTACTCCATCTCCTGGTTGCCTTGGTGACCTTAACTCCATCCCGGTTGCCTCGGTTACTTTTACTCCATCTCCTGGTTGCCTTGGTGACCTTTACTCCATCCCCTGGTTGCCTTGGTTGCCTTTACTCAATCCCTTGGTTGCTGTGGTTACCTTTGCTCTATCCCCTGGTTACCTTGGTTACCGTACATCACATGGCGCGCCCCCCGGCAGCTCATCTGATCTGCGTCTTGTTCAATGCGCCATCATCATACAATAAACATGTCAACTCCACAAAAACACAGGCTTTAGGCCACGCCCCCTTATGTCGCACCTTCTAAAGGTTATGATGATCTGCCGTCATGTGACCACCTCTTCTCCAATAAGATTCGAGACTCGATCTGGTGGAAGATGATCCAAATAAAAGTGTAAAAAGTGTAAAGAAACTATCGACTCCATCGACACAAACTCTTGACGTTTCCCCTTCGCTTTGAGTTTCTGTTTTTAAGAAACTAAAAACTGAAGAAAAACGTCTGAAACCTTTTACAGCTGTGACACAAACTCAGTTTAAATAAACATTTATTGAAAAGCCTGTTTTGAAAAACTGAACAATAAGGTGTCGACCTGTGGTCGTTGTACTGTTTAGCCAAAAAAAACCCCAACACATTTGAAATTTTTCAATTCAACTGTTTTCATCCAAACTGAAAATGTGTGAATTCAATCATATCAGTAGTTTTTGGGTAAAACGTCTGAACTTTTCTGTTCATGAAGAACAGACGGATTTACGTTTGATATTAAACATGAGTGTCATTATGTGGAACGTGTTCTCCAGCGGTTCTCTGTACAATCTGAAGGTTCTGCATCTGACAGGAGGTGGTTGATGATTCAGACGTTCTAACGGCAGCGGCGGCCTGAAGCCTGTGTCCAGTTCTGTCCAGACGGAACAGACCCGGGTCGGTCCAGTTCTGTCCAGACAGAGCGGACCCGGGTCGGTCCGGTCCAGTTCTCCAGTGTCAGTGTTCCTCATAGAAGGTGGTTCCGAGCCCTGCTTGTATGTGCATGTTCCTTTGAGTTCTCCTGTATCGTACTAGATGAAGAACCCTAGAAGTGCTTTTGAAAGCCTGTATATTCCAGAAGCGAAGCCCCGGAGGATCATGGGACGCCACGTTCTCCTCCCGTTTCCGCTTCATGCTTCGACTTTCATCTCCTGTTTTAAGTGCAATATTCTCTTTAAACGCTTATGATAGAAAACAGATTTATTGTTAAAAGGGAAAAGTGTGAACAAGAATAAAACGTCATTTATGGAACAAACACGTCTGAGTGTTTTATTTCATTAAATGTGTTTGAGTCTGAAACATGAAAGTAGGAACCGAATGATATTTAAGGATAAAAATGATCCCCAATAAGAAATAAAATGAAAACTATAACAAAAAAAAAAAACAAGAATAATGTCAAAGATATAAAACATGGACATGAAAAGGATGAAACCATGAAGATGATGAACATAAAGGTTGAAGGTCAACCTGGGATTTGACCTTTAATTAAATCCACTGAAATGAACGACTGTCCCTGAATGCCTCATGTCTCATTGTGGACGTGCAGTGCTTAAGTCGGCCTCTGGAAGGCGTGGCCTGTTTCAGGATCATCCAGTGGGTGGATCTGTACATTGATCTCTGTGGATTGAACAGTTTTTGTTCTGTTTTACCTCCTCCGCGTTTGTTAAAGAACTGAAGAACACAAGAATAAGTGAAACGCTGATCGGAGAATGGTTAAATACTGACCAGTACTTTTATTGCAGTTTGTGACTCCTCCTCCAGGTTGTGACTCCACCCTCCAGGTCATGACTCCTCCCTCCAGGCCATTAACCTGTTCCACTTGATTGGTTTTAATTTTCTCCTAAACTGCAGATCCATTAATTTAAGGCTTAAATGAACCGGCGACACCTCATTCAAAGGAAACCCCTGCAGTTTAGAAAATTTACTGTTTTAATACGTGAATAAAATACAGCCTGAACGTCATCTGGTTGATTTTTTTTAAACCTATTTTTAAATAATCAGGTCATGTGACTGGCCAACTGTCCAGTCATGTGACCTCATACAAGTATTAGTCCTGTTACATTCGTCACTATCCAGGTGATTCTGTCTCCAATTAGGTTTTGTTGTTCATTAATGTGTTTAATGAAGGGGTTAAAATCAGTTTCAGTATGAATGTGTTTGTGCAGGGAATAAATGGACACACGGCAGCAGAGGATCATGGGAAAATATGTATTTAAATTGGATGAACTTTAAGCGAACACTTCAAACCGTAACTGATCACCACTGATCATTATCGATCAGGACGCAGGTTCCTGTTCTACAGTACGTCACATTGTAACATCAAGTCCATCAATCAGGGTCCTCCTGAAGTGTGTAAGCCCCGCCCCCCACATACATAAAAGCACAGACACTCGTCCTGTTTGTTCAGATCTGAGGTGATTTTACCAAACGTACACAGTCACACATGAACTGGTCTGAGATCAGCTCGGTTCTAAATAAATACACTCTGGTTCCACTGAAAGGGAGGAGCCTTGGCAGTGGGTGTTACCATCAGCAGCAGCGATTTCCTGTGGACCATGGCCTCGTCGGACCACACAGGGTTAAAGCATTGGCGGCATTAAGTCCCGGTCTGAAATAACCACTGTCCAGTGGGCGGGGCCACGGTCCGGTTCCTGTGAACAAACTCAGAGAAGCAGAAGAACACAGAGCGAAAAGCATCATGAATGACAGCGCAGAGGACGGGAACCCACGAGCAGAACCAGCTCTGTCTGACACCAGCGGACTCATAAACCCATCACGGTCCTGTTTCCATGTCGACGTGTCTGTTCACGAAGACGCGGCGTTGCTGCAGTGAGATGGAAGTCTGATACAGAACCGATACACACTGGTTCTGACCCGTGTCTGATTCATGACACTGAGTTCAGTCTCATCACACACAGAAGGAAACTCATGACAGTTTGATACAGAATCATGAAATGGCGTGAAGCCGACGGGCGCTGATGACATCCCTGTAACAGGTTAAATATATTCAGTTCCATATTGGGTTAATATTAGGAGTCTTCAATCACATGTTGGATCAATATTGTGATCAATAATCAGAGTTAAGTGTCTGGTGTCAGAATGTTCCGTGGTTCCCGTCCTCTGGCTCCGCCTCCAGCAGGTCACGTGACACTGAGCAGCTTGTTTGCGTAGACTCGTCATCCTCTATGGCTCGGTGGTGTGCGTGGCTCCGCCCTCAGGCGTGGCCTCTGCGTCGGGTCCTGGCTCCGGCCCGTCGCTCCACAGCTCCTCCTGGGTGTCGAAGAACTCGTCAGGACCCTCGGGCGACTGTGGCGTCTGGGAACTAGACCCTGCCTCGCTGCTGCTCTCACGGAGCTCCAGGAGGACTGGCAGGGACCCTGGTAGGCCGCAGAACCCTTCCATGCGGCTCAGGGTCAGCTCGGACAACGCGGCACACGGAGCCCTGAGGTCCGGACCAGGACCGCTGCTGTCCGCTGACAGACACTCAGTCGGCTCCGGTCTGAGCTCAGCGTTGAGCTCGGCATCGTCCTCAGGTGAGTTGTTGGGGGTCAGCGGGACCTCGGCGGGGTTGGCTGGAGCGGTGCACGCTGGGTCGGGGAGTGGGGGGTTTCCGGACCCTGGCTGAGTGGATGCATTCTGACCCGAGTGGGTTTCCTCGCTGCTCTGAGGCGTCAGGGAGATTTTGTCGCTGAAGCTGAAGCGAGGAGATGTGTCTGCGGTGGTCGGAGAGGATGGACCAGCGCTGGACACGGTGCTGGACGGACCACTGCTGTCTGAAGGGACAGATGGACACACAGACAGGTTAACCCACAGACAGGTTAACAGACAGACAGGTTAACCCACAGACAGATGGACAGACAGACAGGTTAACCCAGAGACAGACAGACAGGTTGCTTCCTGCTTCTGAAGAGTGCAGACGCTTTTCTGCTTGCTCCTGCTTTTGTCCTGCTTTACTTTGCTTTTACTCCTGCTGCTGTTATTTATTTATTTATTTATTGTAATTTTAATCTTAATGCTTTTATTTTTGTACAAACTTTTTATTCATTCTTTTAAACAGCGTTAAGTGGCCCTAAAACTTTGTTGGGGATATCTTATCTGACGAGCCGAGCAATCTCAGTCTTGGAAATATTTTTCAACATGTCTAGAGGATATAGAAAAACAACCTCTCACTGCAAAAACTGCCAAAGATATCTACAAGAAATCAGTGCGTTACAAGCAAGGATTTTTACGCTAGAAATGGAGAAAGGACTTCATCAGATGCTCCCAGTGTCATCCAGTGGTAAGAACTTTCAAAAATAAGGGTGACCAAATGGCTAAATTCCACCTGAATGATACGGTTTCCCTTCCACATCCATCCAAAGACCAAAGTGCTGTCATGGAATAAAGTTGGTGCTAAGCCAAAGCAGCACAGAAAAATTAAACCGGATGGTGGTATCATTGGATCTTCTATGCCATTACCCAAAATAAAACTTACAAACAGATTTCTACCACTATCACAGCTAAATGTGTTTGTGAGTGACAAACATACAGAAAACTGTAGGAATATGCTATAAAACGGGAGTCATGAAGTTGGAAAAACAGTCAGCCAGAGAGAAGGAATTTGTGCCAAAAGTCAAGGACATCTTGCTCCTAGGAGATGCTGCTATCAGTGAGATAGACAATAGCAGAATATCAACATGCAGCTACCCCAGTGCCACTGTGAACGACAGAACAACTATTAAGCAGCTGATTGTACACGTGGGTGCAGTGGACATCAGAAAGATAGAATTTGAAGTCCTAAAAAAGGATTTTGTTAAGTTGTTTGAAGTGCTTGATAAAGTTTTGATTCAGTCCTTCATTAGTGGACCACTGCCCAACATCGATGGGAGGGTAAACAAATTCAGCTGGCTACTGCAGCTGAACACATGGCTATCCAAGGTCTGTGAGTCCAGAGGAATACATTTCATTGATAACTTTAATCTGTTTTGGCAACGGGATGATCTGTTCAAGGGAAAGGGCCCGCACCTGGCCAGAGGTGGAGTGAGACGGTTGTTGGACAACCTCCTCCACGCTCTGAGGCACCAGAATGGCCCTGGACAGGATCCCAAGGAGCCAATGAGAAAAAAGGGAAATGAGAGAGGCACTTCTGCCTTGCCAGTCGAGGACCCAGCTAAGGATTCAGCTGCAGCAGCTTCTTCACCACAGCCCAGGACGCCACCTGCTGCATCTACAACTTCAGCTCCAGCAGCTTCTTCAATTCCAGCACCTTTGCAGGAGCCCCTACCCCAGCTGGGACCCACCTGCCACATCCACACCGTCTGCAAAATCATCACTGTCCCTTTCACCTCCTCCTTCACCAATGGACTTTTCTAAGCACCTTGAGAGCTCAGGGGCCGTTTACACGGCGTAGGATTCAGTTGACTCCGGGAAGATTTCATCGCGGATTAGCCTTCTGTTAACATGGAAACGAGAGTGCCTGAATCCGGAAACTTTTGATACCAGGGTCCAGGGTGGAATGTTATCGATACGCTCCACATTTCAGCTCCGTGTTAACGCGAATCGGAGCGTTCCGGGGTAAAATATGACGTCACCGCATGCGCGCGCAGCCAAGAACCGCTAGTTAACCCACTCCAGGCCAGTTGGTGGCGGTAATGCGCCTCCAAGTTGGTTTGCCAGCCTCTATGACACAATAAAGCTGCAGAAAAAGAAGGAACAACCACAACAACAATGGCCGGTTTCAGAACAACATACATGCTGCTAACTGTGCTCAGCTCGTCTGTCCAGACAAAGAAGTCCTGCGTCTTTGTACGACCACTCGCCATTGTTGTTTGTAAATAGCGTTGTCCGCCTCGTCTTCTTCTTCTTCTTCTTCTCCTCATTTAAAGGCCGTCTAAACCGGAAATCGTTTGTGCGCAGGCGCGTGTTTTACCGCCACTGTTTCACTACAGCTCTACATCGCCAGCTACTGGTCTGGCATGGCCACTACAGCGTATTCAGCCGTTCTCGCGGACTCATGTTAACACAGATCGTTATCATAGCGGCTTCGTCTCAACGGGGAATGATTTTATAACGCAAAGGAGAAATCTTTGCGGAGTGTTGTCGTGTAAACGTACCCTTAGTGAAAACAGGACTAAAGATGATTCCACTCACTCTGCGTATCACAAGATCACCACAGGTACTACAGAATTCTATGCTGCTCCAGACATTACCCTTGTTGCCCCCCAAGAACTCCACTTCCCCTTCTGCACCCACCCAAATACCTCCCACTCGACCCCCACGCTGGTGTCCATCCCCTCGCCTATCAAGACCCCCCCACCCCCTTGTCGATGTCCAACACCCCTGTCAAGACCCCTGCCACCTCCCCCCACACCAGACACCCAACCCAAGCTCTTGTCTGCTATCAGCAACTAGGACATCCAGGGCCTCTGCTGTTCCAGGACTTTTAGTCACAATAAAGCATTTATCAACTTGAGGCCCAGGGAGAGAGCGCTCTCCCCCAGCGCTATATCAACACTAACGTGTCACAGATTGAACAAAGAAGAAACAACCAGACAGTCCAATAGGATAAATTTAATCCACATTCCTTGCAATGAGATAACTGGTCCCACTAAAACTAATCTGAAGCTCACTGTGCTCAATGTCAGATCTTTACGTAACAAATCATTTTTAATTAATAATTTTATTTCCTCTTATAATCTTGATTTTATGTTTTTAACTGAGACATGGCTTAATTGCAAGATGGGTAAAGCAGTTCTGATTGAATCCACCCCAACTAACTTTGCAGCTACAGGGTGTCCCATAAGTCTCCATACATAGGAAAAATAAACGTTTCTTGACATAAACCATTTTTATTTATATAATATGCTCTATATGACTGCCATTTTGTCGGGAACACATTTCAATGCGTGTCCTCCACTGCTGAAGAACTATAAAGAAGAAATATAAAGAAATACATGTTAGAACCATATGTATTTTGTCCCCTATGTATGGAGACTTATGGGACACCCTGTATATTAGAAATACATGAAAAGAAAAAAGGTGGAGGTGTATGTGCATTATTTAGAGATGATATTGTTACCCATAAGCTCTCATTTGGAGTGTTTTCATCTTCTGAGTATGTATCTTTCAAAATGGAGCTAAAGTTATCTCCTTCCATTCTCTATGTAATCATATACAGGCCTCCCCAACAGTGTCAAAGTTTTATTGATGATTTTACTGAGATGCTTTCAGTTGTGTGCACAGAGTTTGACTGTATCATCATTACAGGTGATCTGAATGTGCATGTGGATAATGTGTGTGACAGAAATGCAAAAGAACTCTGTGCTGTCCTTGAAACCTTTGGTTTAATTTAGCATGTGAGTGAGCCCACCCACAGCAGAGGGCACACTCTGGACCTGCTCATTACTAAGAGGGTAAATATTTCAAGTGTCAATGTGGTCAGTGTTGCTTTATCTGATCATTTCTGTGTCTTCTTTGAACTGTCAGTAATTCCCAAACCAACGGCTGGACCTGCAGTTGTTTGGAAGAGACACATTAACGACAGCACAGGCACTCTGTTTATGGAGATGATTAGGTTTGAAAATGCCTCATGTTCTAATGCTGACGATCTGTTGAACTCATATTCTTCTTGTGTTCTAAATGTTCTGGACACCATTGCTCCTGTTAAGGTTAAAATGGTTAGAAATAGGCAGAAGGCGCCATGGAGAAATGATGACTCGGTCAGGGCACAGAAGGACTGCCGGAGGGCCGAACGGAAATGGTGCAAGTCTAAGCTTCAGGTTCATTATGAGATTTACAAAGAACAGTTGTGTGTGTTCAACCAGATTTTGCATGGAACAAGGGAGAGGTATTTTTCAGAAATGATTACCAAGTGCAGTAACAACTCTCATGTCCTGTTTGCAACAGTTAATAGGTTAACAAACCCTCCTGCTCCATTGCCTTGAACTAGTTTCCACATTGAAGTGCAACGAGTTTGCAACATTCTTTAATGACAAGGTTCAGGGCATTAAACACTTAATTAATCCCACAACACAGTTACCGCTGCAGCCTTCCAGACACCTAGAGCTGACACATTTCACACCTGTCACTGACAAAACAGTCCAAGAGACCATCTCTAGTCTGAGTTCAGCCACATGTTGCCTCGACGAGTTGCCCACTAGATTTCTAAAATCTGTGCTGAGCAGTTTGCTACCCCGGCTCACTCACTTAGTTAATATTTCATTACAGTCTGGAACATTTCCCAGGGCCTTGAAAACTGCTGTCATTAGGCCTCTCCTAAAGAAGAGTAGTAGTCTTGATGCAGCAGTACTGAACAACTATCGGCCCATATCAAATCTGCCATTTTTAGGAAAAGTCCTTGAGAGAGTTGTTAACCAACAGCTCTCTTTCTTCTATTGAACTACTGCTTTGATGATTTTCAATCAGGTTTCAGGCCTCATCACAGCACTGAGACTGCTCTGATCAAAGTGACAAATGACATCCGTCTGAACACAGACAAAGGTAAAGTAACAGTCTTAGTCCTGCTGGATCTGAGTACTGCATTCGATACAGTTGATCATGTGATTCTGTTACAGAGGCTAGAGGACTGGGTAGGCATCTCTGGTCCTGCCCTGAAATGGTTCAAGTCCTACCTTGAGGACAGGAAGAATTTTGTTCAAATTGGAAACTGTGTGTCAAACCAAATGGCAGTGACCTGTGGGGTCCCCCAGGGGTCCATCCTGGGACCCCTCTTGTTCATGTTGCCCCTGGGCCAGTTAATACACAGTAATAACGTGTCCTACCATAACTATGCAGACCACACTCAGATTTACATCTCGCTGACAGCAGGTGAACATGGGCCTGTGGACTCACTCTGTGATTGCCTCCAACAGATCACTGTGTGGATGCAAAACAACTTTCTCCAGCTAAATTCAGAAAAGACTGAAGTCATTGTCTTTGGCCCACAAAAACCCAGAGAAAGTGTCATCAGTCATCTGGAATCTGTTACTCTAAAAGCTAAAAATTAGGTTAGAAATCTAGTGGTAATAATGGACTCAGACCTAAACTTTAACAGGCACAATTACATCATCAGCCTTTTACCATCTCAAAAACATTGCCAGAATCAATGGTTTACTGTCTAAACCACACTCAGAGAGACTTATCCACGCATTTATCTCTAGCAGGTTAAACTGCTGCAACGGCTTTCTCACTGGACTCTCTAAATGAGCTGTAAGACAGCTGCAGTACATCCAGAACACCGCTGCTCGAGTCCTGACTAGAACCAGGAAGTACGACCATATTAGTCCTGTGCTCAGATCTCTGCACTGGCTTGCTGTCACTCAGAGAATAGACTTTAAAACAGCTCTGCTCATTTATAAGTCTCTCCATGGTCTAGCACCAAAGTACATCTGTGACATATTGGTCCCATATGAACCATCTCGGACCCTGAGAACCTCAGGGACTGGTCTTTTGCTGGTGCCCAGAGTCAGGACTAAACAGGGTGAAGCTGCGTTTCAGTTCCATGCAGCTAAACTCCGGAAGTGTCTTCCTGATGACGTGAGACAGGCCTCTACTGTGACAATGTTTAAGTCCAGGCTGAAAACAGCTCTGCTTACCTGTGCATATAACTGAAAGGGTTCTATCGACACTCTTGTCTTTTACTTTGTTTTAATTGATTATTATTTATGTTTTATTGATTATGTTTTAATTGTAATTGTGTGTTTTTAATCTGTCTCTTTTTCATTTTTGTAAAGCACTGTGAATTGCCCTGTGTATGAATTGTGCTATACAAATAAATCTGCCTTGCCTTGCCAGGTTAACCCACAGACAGACAGACAGATAGGTTAACCCACAGACACACAGACAGGTTAACCCACAGACAGACAGAGAGACAGACAGGTTAACACAGACGGACAGACAGACAGACAGGTTAACCCACAGATGGACAGACAGGTTAACACACAGACAGATGGACAGGTTAACCCACAGACACACAGACAGGTTAACCCACAGACAAGTTAGCCCACAGACGGACAGACAGGTTAACCCACAGACAGACAGACGGACAGACAGACAGGTTAACCCACAGACAGACAGACAGACAGGTTAACCCATGGACAGACAGACAGGTTAACCTACAGACAGATGGACAGGTTAACCAACAGACAGAGACAGACAGATTAACCCACAGACAGACAGACAGACAGACAGACAGACAGGTTAACCCACAGACAGTAACCATAACAAACAGCTCACTGATACTGGTGTGTGCTAATGCTAGGTACTGTGTGTGTGCGTATTATGGGTCAAATACAGACACTGGGTGTTTCTAAATACCAACTTCACAGAGTACGGTCTTGTGACCTCAGTGAGTCCCAGAGGTGGGACTCCAGTCTGTCTGGTCCTGGTGTCCTTTAACCCTGTCTCTGCTGGATTTACACCATCAGCTCCATAACGTATTTCCCTCAAATCACCACAATGACACTGATTTGATTTAACACATTTGTACTAGTATCTACATGTATTTATACTTTTGTACTAGCATTTACATGTATTTCAACTTTTGTACTAGTATTTACATGTATTTATGCTTTTGTACTAATATTTACAAGTATTTATATGTTTGTACCAGTATTTACAAGTATTTATACTTTTGTATATTTGTCTAAACTCTAATACATTTGCTTCAGTTCCAGCTCATGATAACACAGGTGTATTTCTCTGTTCTCCCTCTCACTCGTGTTCTAATATTATATTAGTTCATCTCGTTACGGTTGTCAACTCAAACCTTTCTAATTCAGTTTCACAGAAGCCGCCGTAGTATTTGACAGTAGCCCCAAGTGTATCATGGGATATTTACAGCCCAGTCTACAGGAGTGCACCAGTGCATCCTTGGTTTAAACTAGAGACAAGGACATCTGGGTATTCCATAGGTCCTAGGTTTATACAAACTTTCAACTGGAACAGAATTTGGGCCACGACTAATGATGTTTCACGAGAACAGCAGAACAGACAAGAACGCATATTGAGAAACAGCTACTGAGCTAAACAGTTACTTATCCACAGGGATAATAAAGGGAGTTAACCTTGAACCTTTTGTGTTTTTTTAAATCACGTCCATTTCAAATGTCTGTCCAATCATAGCAGTTGTTTGACACCACATGAGTGAAGGGTCTGATGGCTGATGTGTGGAGAACCCTGTCTGTGACCTGCTGAATGGAACCTTCAGGATGTTACACTGGTCTGTGCTTCATTCTGTCGATAATAGGTAATTTACTGACTGTTCCTGACGTTCCATCAGTTCTGGTTTTAGTGGACGTTCTGGGATATGAAGTGTGTTCTGATGGTTCTGTGTTAGTAGGTCTGATCCTCTGTATGAGTTCTATAAATGGTCCTGTTGTGGAGAATGTGATACTCACACCATGGAGGTCTGTCAGAGCGAGACCTCAGAGACATGGATGAGGACAGGACCCTGGGGGGCATGTACGAGTCCACCGATGGATGGTTATGGGCGTCCAACATGGCTGACAGCGCTGCAGAGACAACGGGCAAACACAAACCATCAGACACCAGAACCCTGCTGAAGACCGCATGAACCCCCCCCCCCCCCCCCCCCCCCCACATGGACCCTGCCTGGACGACCCCCCCAACGGATCCCCACATTCACCAATCAAATGTTTTAAAACTCATCTGTAAAAACACGTGTCCTTTAGAGTCTGGGGTCAAATCCAGTCCCACCACTACAGTCAGTGGTGCCACATTAGAAATATTATCAAACACTTCAGTTTCACCCACGGTTCAGACCACAGTTATTATGGGATGTTCTTTTTTTAGCTATGTTTCTGTTTGTTGATCCACGGTTCAGACTAAACTGTGACAGTTCTGACCTTGTTTGTTGGATTCAAACAGATCTTTAGCTCAGTTATTGACGACACAAACCAACAGAAAACAGAGGTTTAGTGGTTTTACTGCGGTTGTTCTAGTCTAAAAACAGAGCTAAGATAACAGAGCCAAGCTAACAAGGCCAAGCTAACAGGGCTAATCTAGCAGAGCTAAAATAACAGAGCTAATCTAATAAAGCCAAGCTAACAGAGCTAAGATAACAGAGCCAAGCTAACAGAGCTATAATGTAAAGTATCATCTGACACATGTCAACATTATCAGACAGTGTTATTTTATCCACTGTTAAAAAAGTGTCTATGAGTTTAGAATAGAATAGAATAGAATAGAATAGATCTTTATTGTCACTGTTACAGGAAAAATGAAAATCTGTTTAGCAGCTCTGTTTCTGTTTACAAAGTTAGAACATTTAAAAAATATACCATAAAACATTGAAAATATATACTGAAAAATACTGAAAATATACAAAACTACATAGAAATACTAAAATGTACTAAAGGCCAACTCCATTACAGATAAAGGACATATATACAATATATAAAGGATATATACATATGTCCTTTATATCCATATACACATGTAATATACACTCAAGGAAAAAAGAAACCACCATTTTCATTTACTCAATTTTTTCAGGAATATGACAGTTATTACAAAATTGCCAACTACAATGAGTTCAGTACTATCCTGAATCGAAATGAAATGATTGTTTCCCTGGTTCCGGTTGATTGATTTTGATTAGTAATAAGAACTGTATTTTTGTATTCCTCACCCATGTCTGCTCATGAGTGAAACTCAGAGACGAATTGTGCACAACCATTCCCTACAAAAAGACACCAAAATGGAGCAAAAACACATTTGTCCACAATGCCACGACTACTGCAACTGGAGAGAGATCAGGCCATTGGCATGCTTCAAGCTGGATGGAGCAGACGGGTCGTAGCCAGGGTGTTTGGAGTCCACCACTCTACTGTTGTACGCACCACTGATTTTTTACACTTTTTTTGTTATTTATTTTTTGGTGGAAATGTAACATGTGCACGTAAACCATACATCCATCCCTGATATTCAGGCCCAATTAATCAATGTTTACCAGCTTGAAGCATGCCAATGGCCCGATCTCTCTCCGGTTGCAGTAGTCATGACATTGTGGACAAATGTGTTTTTGCTCCATTTTGGTGTCTTTTTATAGGGAATGGTTATGCACAATTGAGGAGAGGTCCCAATTCATCTCTGAGTTCCACTCATGAGCAGACATGGGTGAGGAATACAAATATACAGTTCTTATTGCTAATCAAAACCAATCAACTAGAACCAGGAAAACAATCATTTCATTTTGACTCAGAATAGTACTGAACTCATTGTTGTAGTTTGCAATTTTGCGATAACTGTCATATTTCTGAAAAAAAAAAAAAATCGAGAAAATGAAAGTGGTGCATTTCTTTTTTCCTTGAGTGTATATTTAATTAAACTTGATGACTCCATAAAACAGGTTTATCGTTTATTCAGTGACCGATCCAGTCTGTGGATCCATAGGGTTGGTTCCATGGTGGTTCTGGTTCTGAGTGTGTTCTGGTACCAGACTGACCCCTGCTGGTTACAGCCTGGAACATGAATACTAAAACAAAGGCCCAGGAACAGTTGAATATTTCCTTCGTCTGTTTGTCCTTCACATAAACCTACTCCCTAATGCGGTCTTTCTCTGACCCGGTTCGTCTTAGACCTACTTAGACCCTGGTGGGTTGTGTTTCTGACCTCTGCTGGTCCTGGTGTGGGGGTCTCCAGCGCTCTCACAGACCGCCGTCAGGAACTCGTTGACCTGTTTAAGTGACAGTGAGTTGTGCAGCGTTTCCAGAGGGTAGATGGACGGAACCATGGAACAGCCTTCGAATCCTGCAGCAGAAGAAGAACACGTGTCAGGATTTGGTAAAGGAGGAGGAGCCGAAGCCAACACAACCCACCCAACACCATCAAACTGAGCACCGCCGTGATCCTGAGCCACCGCCGCCGTGTCGACGTCAGGCCAAGGTGCACAAACCATGCTGACTGTTACGACAACAAGACACAAACCAAATCAGGTCCAACCTCAGCCCACGACGCCCACTGGACCGTCAGACCACCGAGGACACGCCATCCATCTGTTAGTCCACAACCAAGACGCATGACATCTGTGCAAAGCATCAAACCCAGCCCACCACCGCCACCACTGCGCCCTGGTGGCTTGGCGGGTTCATCTGAAGACGCCACATCAGCAGACAAGCAGAGTCACATGCTGTTAAAGCTCAGCAGGAGGCGCAACATTCAGACTCAGGGTAGGGGGCGCAACAGGAGGAACCTCACTGGACCTCCTACCGTCACCACAAACACACCAAGGTCCCGCATGTACACGCCACGTGGACCAGGACACACCCACGCCTCAGTTTCCCTTCAGTCAAACAACGGTGTCGTTGGTTGTGATAATAAAGGTGGAATATTTCAGGACATCTAGTGGTGAAAATGCAGATCACAACCTGTGGACACGCCCCCATTAGAGGCAGGGCTTGTTTGGACCATAAACCTGATCTATGTCATGAACCAAATGTTAAACAGAAGAAGATCCACCATTAGAACACGATCATTACTGACGTTATTCTAAACATCTTCCATTTCAGATCCACTACACCCACGTTTATGACACTAATATGGACCGGTTCCACCTCGGTTCTGAATTAAACATATGTGTCGGAATTATTTACACTTGTGTAGGTTTAGAGGGTTAAATTTGCCTGGAACTGTTGCCGTGGAAACAAACAGCCCAAACTCCAGCTAGCATTCTGCATCACCATGGTAACAGGCACAACATGCAGAGACATCCAGAGGCAAAGCACGGTGGTCAACCGCAGAACAACCGGGAGCAGTGATTGGAGGAGGCGGGGGGAGGGGGCGGGGCCAGGGGCTGACCGTGAAGGTACTCTAGGGGGCCCTGGCCGGAGATGAGCCAGTTTTTGAAGAGGCGGAGGTGGTAGGAGCACTGGTGGAGGTGGTGGGCCAGCGCTCCGTCCAGAGACAGATGTGGACCCAGGCTGGGGTCGGTGGAGAAACGCTGCAACAACTGGGCCACATCGTGGTCCTCCAAAGGCTCTGAGAAAGGACAGGGACGGATGGGAGGGACAGGATGGACAGGAAGGACGGTGAAGGACAGGAGATTGTGAAGGACAGGACGGACAGCAGATGGTGAAGGACAAGAGATGGTGAAGGACAGAAGATGGTGAAGGACAGGATGGACAGCAGATGGTGAGGGACAGGAGATGGTGAGGGACAGGAGATGGTGAAGGACAGGGACGGATGGGAGGGACAGGACAGACGGGAAGGATGGTGAAGGGCAGGAGATGGTGAAAAACAAGACAGACAGAAGATGATGAAGGACAGGACGGACAGGAGATGGTGAAGGACAGGAGATGGTGAAGGACAGGAGATGGGGAGGGACAAGAGGGACAGAGGATGGTGAAGGACAGGAGATCATGAAGGACAGGGATGACAGGAGATGGTGAAGGACAGGAGATGGTGAGGGACAGGAGATGGTGAGGGACAGGAGGGATGAGAGATGGTGAAAGACAGAAGGGATGAGAGATGGTGAAGGACAGAGGATGATGGACAGGAAATGGTGAGGGACAGGAGATAATGAAGGACAGGAGGGAAAGGAAGAGAGCAGGCCAGACAACAGGGGCAGGAGGGGGAGGAGCATGAGTAGAGGACAGACAGGTCTGTCCTCTACATTTCCAATGAAGCAGAGAAAGCAGAGGAGCAGGACGGAGACAACAACCAGCAAAGAAGCTGAGGGTGAGGATGTCACAAAAGACAACAAACCTACACACACACACACAAAAAACGCTGTCATGGACAGACCTCACATACGACATTGCATTAGTCTGGACATTCTTCAACCTGATTGTATGAAGAACCAGTGTTTGAACCACAACACTGACGGACACGTGTTAAAATCAACGTCCACACAGAAGCCTCTGATTGGTTAGACTCTACGTCCACACAGAAGCCTCTGATTGGTCCACTCTGGCCCTACCTGCTGCCGTCCACCACAGAGGACGCGCTGCCGCTACAGCTGACGTATCATCACGAGTTCCTGCACAACAAACACATCAACACACATGTAGCTCTGATTGGACCACAGACGTCAAGTGACCACTGACCCATTTAACAAAGACATATTTACTAGTTTTAGTTTCCTGTTTCATTTTCTAGTTTATGTTTTAGTTTGTGGGTTTGATTTGTTGAATGAGTTTTTGTTCATTTGAACCTTTTCGTGGTTTTATCAGTAGATCAGTGACTAATAGAAGCTAAAACACATCAGATGAATAATCTGTTGCTTTCACGATCTTCATTCTTGGTTGTTTTTCCTTCAACCACAGTGGATTATACTGTTTTTCTGGTTTCACTCCCTTCAGTTGTTTTAGTTTCTAGTTTCTGTTCCAAAACTTGTAAAAATGTACCAAATATTCTATACTTTTATTTGTAGATTCTATGTAACAGCAGGCTTGTGATTGTGGTCATTTAACAGACACTACTGATTCTGTTTCCATGGCGACGTGGCTCTGGACCTCAGCTCTTTGACGTTAAAGTTCTGCTGATTGTGTTTGTTCAACCTCTGAGGTCCAAGATTCACCAGATCCACAAACACAAACCAAGGCCATCCAGGTCCAAACAGTCACCGCTCTGACCACGTCTTCAGTCCAAACCCACAGAACTCACATCTGAACCCAGTCCAGCAAACCAGGTCCACCTTTACCAGGTCCACCTTCAACACATGGAACCGTAAAGACCAGGTGAATGTCAGTTCCTGAAGTTGGTCCCTGGCGTTGGATCAGAACTTCATAGATGATCATTCAGGACTAGACTGAGATGTTACATTTGGACCAAACACCCATCAAACAGCTTTTTAAAGTGTGTAATGAGTGGAATCAAACTAATATGATCCAAGTTTATAAGATGATTTATATTTGAATAAACTGTAGCGATGAGGTCATACTGAACCCATGTATGTGTCACCGTCAACATCTGGTTCTTTCAATCATTTCTCTTTACTGATTTAGTTTCAGTATCTACCGCCTTAAATGAATGATCCGTAGTGTTTAAAAAAAACGACCCAAGACAAACTGCAAACATTCACAACCACAAGAGGATTTTACAACCAATCATCGACCGAAAACATTTACTTCAACAAGTCAGTCAGACGTTGACATTTATCCACCTGATGAGAGAAAAAACATGAAACAGGTGATGGATTCAAAGAAAACGGGTGGATGTACAGGTGGGTGTAGAGGTGGGTGTACAGGTGGATGTAGGGGTGGATGTCGGTGTGAATGTATGGGTGGGTGTAGAGGTGGATGTACAGGTGAATGTAGGGGTGGGTGTACAGGTGAAAGTAGGGGTGGGTGTACAGGTGGATGTAGGGGTGGATGTGCAGGTAGGGTTGTATGTACAGGTGGGTGTAGAGGTGGCTGTAGGGTTGGATGTACAGGTGGGTATACAGGTGGGTGTAGAGGTGGATGTACAGGTGAGTATACAAGTGGATGTACAGGTGGGTGGAGAGGTGGATGTAATGGTGGGTATAGAGGTGGGTGTACAGGTGGGTGTACAGGTGAGTATACAGGTGGGTGTAGACGTGGGTGTACAGGTGAGTGTACAGGTGGGTGTAGAGGTGGGTGCACAGGTGAATGTACAGGTGAGGATACAGGTGGGTGTAGAGGCAGGTCTACAGGTGGATGTAGAGGCGGGTGTACAGGTGGGTGTAGAGGCAGGTCTACAGGTGGATGTAGAGGCGGGTGTACAGGTGGATGTAGGGGTGGGTGTACAGGTGGGTGTAATGGTGAATGTACAGGTGGGTGTAGAGGCGGGTGTACAGGTGAGAGTCCAGGTGGATGTACAGGTGGGTGTTTCATCTGTCCACTGGACTACATACAGCGTTGATCCTTTCACAGACAGTGCACATGTTCAACAGGGTTCCCATCCTCCAGTCAAAGCCTCCAACCTCAGCTCTGTGACCTCCACCTCTGACCACGCACGAGGACAGAGCTTAGACATGTTATACTTATTATACACCCAAAGTCCCCGCTACAGTCCACATGAGACAGCTGTGGTCCACAACAATCCACGCCGACCCATTATGGACCAGTATGATCCACAACAATCCACAATGAGCAACTATGATTTAAAACCACCCACTATGACTCACTATGATCCACAGTGACCCACTATGGTCCACTACGATCCACGATGACCCACTATGGTCCATTATGATTTAGTAGGACCGTCTATAGACCATTATGATCCACTATGACCCACTATAGACCACTATGATCCACTATAGACCCACTATGACCCACTATAGACCACTATGATCTACTATAGACCACTATGACCCACTATGGCCCACTATAGACCACTATGAAACACCAAATACTGACTCATACGACTCTGTATGTAATTGTCCATATATGATCAATCACAGACCCTGTATGACGGTGAATCGGTTCTTGTGCTCCATAACTGGATGACTCCTTAACATAATCACAGATTCAGATTCAGATGCTGAAGTAAAAGTGACGCCACATGAAACATAAAGACACAAACACAGACTTCGATTAGATGTGGAACAAATGTGAATAAATGTGACGTTTAAGGGAAAACAACTGTGAACATGTGACATGGAAGCCACACCCTTAAAGCTTCCTCTGGTTGGCTCTTATGTTCGTCACACTCCGCCTACACAGGTCAGGTTCTAGGGTCAGACGGGTTCTAAGATCCTGTGTCTACAGCTCAATGACCAGTGGGAACCCTGGTTAGAAACAGAATGTCAGGTAGTGTTAGAAAAGTAAGAGTCCAAAGCCGATGGGGAGACAAAAATTAAATCATTAGAGAAAAAGGAAATCTGGAATGCTGAAGGGCCATGTGAAAAACCCAAGGTCAAAAAACAAAAGATTGAAAACATGCAAGACAAAGGGAGGTGGAGTGGAAATATACTTGAAAGAAGCAGACGTACCATTAGTCGGATGCTTTGCAAACGACACAGAAAATCGTTTTACTGCCGGCATAGACAACAACTCTGAGGAAATAAAACACAAGTGACTAGTGTTACCATGAGCCACAGTCAGGGTGTGTCAACATGATCAGATCAGTGAGTCCTGTGCTGACGCTCAGGGTTAAACAGTGGAGGCGTGGCCATGGGTGGGCGTCTCCAGGTGACCATGGATGGATGGACTCGGGGGGCGGGGCGTTCTCAACCACAACGTGCAATGACCAGATGGACGTCGCTCGCACTAAACACACTCTAAACCCTGACGTCTGAGCTCCGCACACGCACAGTCAGCAGATATCCACTGGGCGCGCTCAGATCGTGCGATGGCGGCATGACACTCACACATGAGCATGCACTTTCTGGACCCACAGAGTCAATCAGGACTCAGAACACCTCAGTGGATTCTGGGAATGACATGGAACAAGATGGATGACAAACAATGAGCAGGAGGATGGAGCCCAGGTCTGTGACGCCACGCTGACCCCTGGTGAACGCCGTGTTGAACTGCGCCCACACGATAAGTCCTGGAACCAGTGGAGTTAAAGGGGCGGGGTTTCCTCAGTGCGGTTTAGTGTGTAGGACCTGTAGGAGCAGAACATGGATGCACTGGACCGGATACAGGAACCAGCAACAGGTTGATTCAAATAAAAGACTGCATCCGTTTATGTTCTGTCCTCAGTCGGTGTCCAGGACATGGAATTAGCAGCCGCAGTAAGTTTCAGGATTTAAACACATTTGTTTCTTATGTAGAATTGGTTATGTTTAGTTTGCCAGTTAATGTATAATAATCTCACTTTGATTTTTTTGAACTAACTGCATGTATTTTGCCTAATGTTGGTTTTGTTTGTCAGTTATGTAAAAATAAACCTGGAAACTTCCATCTAACCTGTTCAACCTGTTCCTTCAACATCACACTTTATTTTATTTACTTCGGTTTCATATTTAATATCTGATTCCAAAGCTTCAAACACAGATGGAGTCATTTACTCCTCCATTGTTTCTTCTGTGTTCTATTGTTACACTAAGACCATTTAATCATTAATCACTGTGATTTGTGTGTAGATTTAAGTATAATTCAATCCTATGTCTGTCCAACTATAAAACCTACAGAAGCAGAATTGTAGTTTGTATTCAGAATATTTTGGAGTGTTTATCAGTTTGAATCTGAACTGATGTTAAAACACTGAAGTACAACTGACGCTTTAACTCCTGTTACAGACTATCTAAGCCTTCAAACGTCTGACACATAAAGCAGAGAAACACTCAATACACAACTGATCTAAATCTAAAGACCAGTTAAAAATGGCATGAATTTACATTTTGCACTGTTGGATCTTCAGAAGGTTCTTAGAGTTTCAAAATGCACAAAGAAGAAACGGAAGTGAGACAAAAAAATTGAGGCTGTTAATCAGAATTTTGAGACCACAGCCTTTAAAAGACTAAATCTGTGCAAAAATGTGGATTCAATGGGATTCATCCACAAACTTAAACTCTGCATATGATCGTTTGACGCATAAATCCAAGATTCATCAATATTTTTTTTCCCCAAATTTGTTCTTACTCTGAACAAATTTAGAACTGCCTCAGACCATGAATACACACAAATGAAGAAGAATGAACTGACTTAGAAAATGCAAATGCATACTTTTAAGTACATGCCGAGAATACAAAACCACAGTCATTAAGAAGAGATTTAGCATCTTTTTAAATCATTAATTTACTAAAATATTCGACAAATATATTAAACAACCATGAAATTGACACATGTTCCCCCACATCACTGTGACAATTCACATTTTTAATGATAACAACGGTCCTAGTTTACAAAGGAAGGATGTGAAAGTACATTTGGAAATGTAGACCTGACAGTTTTGGTTTTCATTTCATTGTTTTGGCCTCTAGTGATCATCCACTCCCAACAGTTTCTTGTGCCTGGGTCACAGTGAACATCTCCGGGAATACTACGTTGACACCCTCAGTTACTGTGGTCCAAGCATCTTTTTTTTTTTTTTTTTTAACCATCATCACCCCTGAGGAGACACTTTTGTAAACTCTTCCTTTTCTGGTTCCACCTCAGACTCAGTTGTTTCCATTTCTGTGGTTGTAAAGTTCTTTTGTTTTTTGGTGCCATCACTTCAACCAAACTGTGAAATGTTCGACTTCTCTCCTCACTGAACCACTTCCTTCATTCAAAAATCTACTCTAGCCAAGCGACTTCCTTATATGGAGAAAAGGGGGCGTGGCAGTATGCTAATCACATACTAATCACAAATTGTGAGCACGTGCCTGTCAATGTACAATGATTCTGATCCACACACATGATTAAGGTGGTCAGAACTAAAGTGGGCGGTGCACAGGTGTCATGAACCCTATGTTGGTTTTATGTTTGTACTTATTTTATGGACAAAGTCAGAACATTTCCAACGCACATAGTAGTGAATGAAGCCCACTGAATCCACATTTTTGCAGATTTTGTCTTTTAAAGGCTGTAGTCTTAAACTTTTGATGTGCTGATGAACAGACTATTTCAGTTTCATTGTTGTTTTCAATAAATTGCTTACTCACTTTTTTTGTTTCACTCCCTTTTCTTCATTTTTTTAGCACTCTGAAACTCTACTTAGAACCTTCTTATGATCCAACAGTGAAAAATGTAAATTCATGCAATTTTTCAACTGGTCTTAAAATTTTGATCAGGAGTGTATAAGTGTTTATCTCCTGTAAGTGAATACTAATGACCACACTGGAAAACAAAACCACCACCACCCCCACAACCACAACTACCCCAACTACCCCCAAAACCTCAACTAACCACCCCCACCGCCCAAGACAACCCCCACCACCCGACCACTCAGACTACCCCCACAACCGCAACCACCCGTCCACTCCAGTTACCCCTACAACCCCAACTACCCCCACAACCCTCACTCCGCTGACCGTGACTACCACCATTACCCCATCAATGCTGACCGCCCTGACAACCTTGACTACCTCGCCAATCTCGACTACCCCAATCACCCCGACCACCCCCACTATCCTGACTACCCCACTGACTGTGACGAGCCCCACTACCCCACCCACCCCAGACTACTCCACCAACCTCAACTACACTGACCACCCTGACAACACTGCCTACCTTGACCACACAGACTACCCCAACTACCCTGACAATCCCAACCACCCCCACTACTCAGCCAATCTTGACTAACCCCACCAACCTCGACTACGCCGACCATGCTGACAACTCCACTTATCTTGACTACCCCTGCCAACAGCGACCACCCTGACAACCCCGCCTACCTTGATTACAGACTACCCCAACCACCCCACCAGCCTCGACTACCCTGACCACCCGGGCTACCCCGACCATCCCCATCACCCCAACTACTCAGCCAACCTCAACTAACCCCACTATCCCGCCAACATCAACTTCCTCGAGTACACTGACAACCCCGCCCACCTTGACTACCTCTGCCAATGCCAACCACCCTGACAACCCCACCTACCCCACCAACCTCAACTACACTGACTACCACAACCACCCCAACTACCCTGCCAATCTCAACTACTCCACCCACCATGACTACCCCCCACCCCGCCCCACCTCAACAACCCCACCTAGACTACCATGCCAACCCCGCCAACATTGACTACCCCACCCACCTCCACTACTCCAACAACCCTGACTACCTTGACTATCCCAGCTACCCTGATAACCCTGACTGCCCCAAAAGCCCCACCCTTTAACATGTGCTTCACAGATCTGGTTGATGGGACGCAATGAACCATGTCATAGAAAACACATGGAGGTCACGGTCATGGGGTGGGGTGGGGGGTGTCACAAAAACACACAATGACATGTAGCTTCATCCATGCAGAGTCTGTTCCGGATTCATCAAACCGTCTACAACTGTTCACACTCACATGGATATCTGCAAAAACGAACACTGGGATCAGTTCTGGACATGAAACCGACGCTCATCCTCAAACGAGTTTAATGGAAATGGACCAAACAAGCTCTTTTGTGCATCCGTTAAATGTGTCCTGGTTAATGTATATAATTATATAGGGGGCGCCATTCACAGCAGACTCAGAGCAAGAGCCAAGTGTCTGAGATTTTATTTTTAACACCTGACAAATGCGATGTAATGACTGGAGAGTCAATAATGGGTTATTTAAGAGACTAAATGAGAACTGTCTGATTCCTGCTTCTAATGTTCTACACTGCATGGACAAAAGTATTGGGACACAATTAATACCATAAATACCAATGCCATGATATAACTTCAGTTTGTTATAAATATCATTGGGTCAGTTTTGTTTATGATGTCACTGAAAATCCAAAATACTTCAGACATTTTTTTTTCTCATTTATTTTATTTAACATTGCACATTTTAGTTTTTGTTATTCTAATTGTTTTATATGTTCTAAACTCAACATTTCTGAAATATTTGTCATGTTCTGCCCATAACTGATATGTTCTGTAACTGGATTCCTCAACTCTGTCTCATGGATCTGACCTGTGCCGTGACAGTTATTGAACATGATTATCATGATAATATCACAAGCCAACAGGAGGTGGACGTCTGACAACTTGGAGGTCTGAGGTGTCCACATACTTTTGGCCATATAGTTTATGTTCTGCTTAATCATTATAATCATTTGTGAATAAAACAATTTATTTAATGATATTACTTTCATTCCAGGGTTTTCTAACATTTTTTGACAAAACAATTAGAATCAGGGAAAACAATTAACAGATTAACTGATGCTGAAAACTTTTGGAGTTTTAAGAAGAGCAGATTTGTGCTGGTTTGGTTTCATGCTTGGTTCAGGGTTAGTGTTTGTTTTTTTGTGTGGTCGTGTGCGCAGACATTTGGTGGAATGATGGGTTTTTCTGATAATAAAGGCTTAAATATCCATATGAGTGTGAACTGGGCTCAGCTCATGGATACGATGGGTGAAAACATACTAACACTACTGCGAACAGCCTGTGTTTTTATCCTAAACCCTCATTAAACTGGGCCCGGGGACCAGAACAGAACCATCGTCTGGTCCAGATGTTGTAGACCTGATGGACAGACCCAGATGTTCTGGTGAACACACTCAGACATGACCGCTATCTGTGGAACATGTATGAACATACGTGATGGTTATTCTGTCTGTTCCCCACTGTCTAGGCCTGCGCTCAGTCATTACCCATGATCCTTCAGCTCCCCTCAGACTTCACACACACTGAGCGTCTCACACACGTACCGTCTTTGTAGGACAGACTGCTGCTGGAGAATTTTTTTCGATGTGCGCGTGCGTAGTCCTGCAGGTTGGGGGCACTAGAGGACCCACCTAGGACAGTGGTGCTGAAGAGGCCGGCGCACTGAGAGCCTGCGAGGGGGGCGGGGTTTGTTAGTCACCATTACATGACATGCAGTTACTCTACAAACTGTCCACAGAAGAAGAAGAAAAAGAGACAGAGCCAGAGGAAGCCATGCAGTCAGGGTTGGACTTCAACATAGACAATAAGCAATTGAAAAAAAAAAAAAGATATTCTACTCAGGTCCATAAACCGACGACGACTTTACCAGGAAGTATCTGGTTGAACTTAGACTCAGAGTTTGGTTGAACTTAGACTTGGAGTCTGGTTGAACCCATTGTCTGTTTACGTGTTGATGTTGAATCTGTTGGTTCTGGTACTGCTTTCTAACACCAATAACCATCTGTGGATCATATCAGGGATTTGACTCTACACAGAGGTCAGTGTTTGCTTTTGCATGGATTTAACTAATGTCCAAAAACAACAGACTCAACACAAACATGTGCACTGAACCTTTAACTCATCTTGTTTACTTTGATAATACTGGTTTTTGAGTAATAAACCTGTATAATAACGGTAATAAACCTGAATAATAACGGTAATAAATATGTATAATAATGGTAATAAACCTGTACAATAACGGAAATAAACCAGTACAATAACAGTAATAAACCTGTATAATAACAGTCACGTGTCCAGTATAATCCATAATAAATGTAAATTCAGTTCAAATGCTGCTTGTCTATATTTTCACAAATAAAGTCTATGGTTAAAATGTCAAATATGTGAATTAATGATCGAATGGGTTTGAGTCCAAAGGAAAACACTATCTGTTCATTACAATACATTCACTTTACAGGTTCTTTTTACTGGAAAATTTACAAATCTACTGGATAAATGGACATAAACCAGTATATATGTGGAATAAACACTATTATATACATCAAAAACATCAGATAAACAGCACTTTGGTCATTTGGTTTAAATTCATCTGATTAAAGGATGGAAGATTTAACACATTTAATCTGAGGAAGATCATTTATAAAACACTGTAGATCAGTGTTATTCATGTTGGGTTTTTGTTGTATTGAATTCATGGTTAAAACCTCAAAATAAAGGCTATTGATTTGGAAAACTGCTGTATTCAGAATGATTCAAAAACAATGAAAGCTTTAAAAATATCTGTAAAGGTCAACACTGACAACAAAACTTCCTAATCTTCTGAGGCCATTATATCAGAAGAACTAATAGAAACACCCGAAATACATCAATGAAAACTATAAGAAGGACAGGGTCAGAAACGGTTCATCAATAATCAAATGCATGTCACTTTAACTGTAGTGGATCTAATGTTCATGTCTAGTCTCAAAATTCAACCTTTATCTTTGTTTTTTTTTTTTTACCGCAGCGAAGATCCAAACCATGAAAATACACTGATCTAAAGTCAGCCGCTGCTCCTGACATTTCAGACAGTTACCATGGCAACGGGTCCTGATGACACCTACCTAATCCACTCTGCTTCATCTCAGGAGACTGACGGGAGCAGAACGAGAAGAGGCGGTAGCTGCCCACTTTAGACGATGACGTCTCCGACAAAACCTGGAGGAAAAAAAAACACAGAAATAAGACTGAACCGACAGAGGAAACAAATGCGATAAATGAGATAGAACACAGGACACGCCCACACGTTATAAACCAAAGTCAGATGAGCTGATGGACACCACATGTTCAACAGACATGACTATGAGGAGAAAAGCATCAAATGTCACAGATGTCAAATGAAAACTACACTGATGGCTTATGAGGTGATTGAATGGATTAAACAAACATTTATTAATAATAGAACACAAGCCTTCAGCAGACGCAGAAAGAGACAGAAACGAACAAACAACAGGTTCAGCAGCAGATTTATGTCAAAATCAGTCACCGTTCAACACGACAGACGAGTGGAGGAACAAACAAAACCAGGGCACAGTCACAGGCTGAATTTAACCAGGATTTAGTAGATGTATAAAGATTGACACTGACCCTAACTCTGACCCTCACACTGACCCTGACTCTAACACTAACCCTAACTCTAACACTGACCCTAACCCTAAAACTGACCCTAACACTGACCCTAACTCTACCTCTAACACTGACCCCAACTCTAACCCTAACACTGACCCCAACTCTGACCCTACCTCAAACACTGACCCTAGCTCTAACTCTAACACTGACCCTAACCCTAACATTGACCCAAACACTGTCCCTAACACTGACCCCAGCTTCACTTGTTAATGATTGACTGGTGTCCAGTACCTGGTTGCAGTTGCTAACATAGGATTGGACAGCAGATCTTTTAGGGAGGGGCTTAGCAAAACATCAATGATTAGATTCATACAGTAATGACATAAAGTTACAGAGTTGACGATGATGTCATTAATCGCGGTCCTCCTTCATCCGTAAGCTCCTGCAGGTTAAACCGAACCCGCTCATGGGTCATCTGTACAAACAGATCAAGGTGGTCCTCTGTAAACCCTCACCTCCATGGACCCGGTCTTGTGGTTCCGAATCAGCGGAGACCTCCTCTGAATGGTGATTGGCTCCGACAGTGGCACGGCCCGATCCGTCTCGTCCCGTGACAGGTCCTCCAGGCTGCCAGGGTCGGTCTGCTTCTGCCCATTCTGACCAATCACAGAGGAACAGGATGAAGGAGGTGACACAGGAGGTGATAGGGGAGGTGACAGGGGAGGTGATAGGGGAGGTGATAGGGGAGGTGACACAGGAGGTGAGAGGGAAGGCAACAGGGGAGGTGATACTGGAGGTGGTACAGGAGGTGATAGGAAATGTGATAGGGGAGGTGATAGGGGAGGTGAGAGGGGGAGGTGATACAGGAGGTGGCACGAGTTGATAGTGGGAGGTGATAAAGGAGGTGATGGGGAGGTGATGCAGGAGGGGACACAGGAGGTGATAGGGGCGGTGATACTGGAGGTGATAGGGTGAGGTGATATGGACAGGTGATACTGGAGATGATAGACGAGGTTCTCTGAGTGGAGAACGCTGTGAAGGAACCAGGATGTGGTGGTACCTGCTGGGCAACCTCCGCCGATGCAGGCCTGAAGCCAAACCCCATGGGGGCGTTCTCCTCCTCTTCCACCCCCTTCACCCCCGGACTGAAGTGGAGCTCCACATGGAAACGCTCCTCAGACGACAGCTCCTGGAGGAGACACAGGACGTCCCAGCACCCCAGACACATTTATGAACATCAGAAACATGTCGTTCCTTCTGCGCTGCTCCCAGGTCAACCACCCCACTGACCCTATAAAAGTGTCCATCTGTCTGTCTGACCTTGTTGTTGTCTTCATACAACATGATGACAATCTGAGTCATGTAGTTGAGTTCGGACACAGCGCTGAGATAATCCATGGCCCGTTTCCACTGCTGGTCCTTCTCCTCCTGAACACACAAACGACACACTCACACCGGTTCTTCACAAACACAACTGCAGATTCAAATCACAAACCTGGAAGGGATTTACAACTTTAGTCTGATTTTACAACATCCATTTTTCATCTTAAATTGAGGGATTCTGAAACTTTAGCTTTAAACGAGAGTTCTGATAAACTGCAGATACAGACGGGTCTGTTCTGTCCTGTATGAACTGCACAAACTGAGTGGACTGAACGGACTGAGTGGGTGGTGCTGGGTGGAGGTACTCACGTCCAATAGTCCACCATAGCGGAAGATGCTGAGCAGAGAGTGGACATGACTCTCACTGGTGAAATACAAGCGAGTCCTGACATGACGACCTGGAGACATCACTCCACGAGAATATCTGCAACAGAACAGGATTCATCACAGGAAGTGAAACAGAAAAAAAACATCAATGGTTACCCCGGGAACGCTGAAGTAGACCAACACAGGCTCATCCGTCAGACTCATCACATCACAGTAGGTTTAGAAACTTGGGGGGGGGGGGGCAGGTAGTCAATGATAAGGTGAGTGGAGCTCCCTGTCCCTTTCTCACAGCTTTATCTACAGAGCTCTATAATGCACCACGTCCTTGTTATATTTGTTCGTCTCCACAAGACCCGCCCCCTCTCTACTGTTGATTGGCTAGTGGCCGTACTGGGCTTTATGCACAGCCCCACTACTTCCTGAACTTAAGGCAGCTCCTTTATTTCCTGTCTTTCATTATCGGACACACTGGTTAATCCAGGTGTATCTGACCACAGTACCACAACAAGAAATATCAGGAACATCTGGATTAATCAGTGTGATACTGTACTGGCTCTGACCTTTTTGCATGCATGATATATATCCTGCATCTCCCACCCCACCCCTTGGTGCTGGAATACTATCACCCCTGCATGTAGACTACAGAGGTAAACCACCCCCTACTGGCCTCACATGTACACTACAGCAGTAGTGTACAGCTCTGTATATACAGGGTGTCCCATAAGTCTCCATACATAGGAGACATAATACATTCCACTCATATATGGTTCTAACATGTATTTCTTTATATTTCTTCTTTATAGTTCTTCAGCAGTGGAGGACACGTATTGAAATGTGTTCCTGACAAAATGGCAGTCATATAGAGCATATTATATAAATAAAAATGGTTTATGTCAAGAAATGTTTATTTTTCCTATGTATGGAGACTTATGGGACACCCTGTAGATTTAAATAAATACACACACACACACACACACACACACACATCACTGACTGCACTCTGCTGCTGTCTGCCCCACCCCCTTCCACCCCTCAGCCAATACAGGCATCTACCCTAATGTGTTCTAGACTAATAGAATGAACCCAATTGGATCTTTCTGATTTCACAGACACTGACAGTCCACTCATATGAGGACAGGTCCTACTCACAGAGGATGCAGTTTGTTGACAGACTCGTCCTCATGCGTCCTCTGCAGGTCCATTTGGATCTTCCGGACCAGTGGGAGGCAGTAGGCGTAGGCGATGTCCAGTTTCTCCACTTTACTGATGCCATATTCCTGACGCACAGAAGAAGAACCTTAAACTAAATGAAACTAAGGCTCATTCAGTAAAACAGGTCACATCCAAACATTATTTATCTGTTTTTATGTTCTCATTCATGATTGTACTTTTTTTATATAAACCGTACTTTAGTTTAAAACCCATTTAAAATATAAGACGTGTGTCTGGCCTGATCACTTGGGTTTTCATTCATGACTGGGACATATTTGACATCATTTACACATTTCTTCTGAACTGGATCTGGAACATTTGAAGTGCAAACTCAACAAACCTTATAGAAACAGCTGCTTCCTTTGAAACTCCACCCACTGGGATTATGATTGACATGTTTATGACATCATTACTTCCACACTGAATAAATCATAAAATACACATTTTACTATCAAATAAAACCACATCAGCATTTCTGACACTAAATCCTCCCTGAATGAGACCTTCTGAACTGTATCTGTGTTCAACCTCCAGGCTCAGAGACATCAAAGGGTTGAAGTGTCCCAGTTTTGGACAGACCTGCGGGATGACGACGTCCGCCAGGGCTCTGGACAGTCGAAAGAGCTCCAGCGTGTCCTCCAGACCCAGCGTGGCGTTGTGGATCACATCGTACTTCACGCAGTCGTAGATGTCGGGGATCTTACTGATGTCATAGCGTCCGTTCTTCATGCGGAAGTCGCGCTCCAGTTTGGACCAACGCTGCAGCATCAGCTCCAGGGTCTCACTGTGGTACAGCTGGAGGTCTGGGGGATGAGGGACGGGGACAGGGATGAGACAGACAAGAGGACGGACACAGTGCTGGGACGGAGGACCGGACTCACCTGCTGACTTGGGGTCCTCCATCCTCTTCCGGATCTGGGACGTGAGGCTCTGGATGAGGGTGTAGACCCGATCACAGGTGGACACCGGGTTCTGGACCATCCTCATGGAATTGACCAGGGAGGCGCTGCAGGTTGGAGCCAGCTACAAAAAACAAATAGAACCAATCAGAGCAGACCCTCCAGAATCTGTACTGTAACATAGGGAACATAGGGATTATAGAAAAAAAAAAAAAAATCACGATTATTTTAGCAATAATTGAAATCACGATTATTAAAAACGATTATTTGTTAACCTTAAAGTTGTTTATTTTTTTCTTGCAAAACAATGTAAAATATACTCTTTAAACATAAATAAAGCTTTTAACCACTAAAACAAAGTATTTTCACTTTTGTACGAAACAAAAAAATCTTTGAAATCAAATAAGTGTACTGTAAATTCAAGTATGTTTCCTTTTGTAAACAAATAGTGCACTGGAATTAAACTGCTATAGACTTGCCATAGAACTGTAGCAATAAAAAAAAAAAACTCACGTAAAGTGCAAATTATAAATTCAAGTATGTTCAATGTAGTATGAAACATAGTAAATTCAGTGGCGTGCTGTGAGGTTTCAGTTCCGGCCTTCTGTATACATCAGCCATCTACAGGGTGTCCCATAAGTCTCCATACATAGGAGACATAATACATATGGTTCTAACATGTATTTCTTTACATTTCTTCTTTATAGTTCTTCAGCAGTGGAGGACATGCATTGAAATGTGTTCCCGACAAAATGGCAGTCATATAGAGCATATTATAGAAATAAAAATGGTTTATGTCAAGAAACGTTTATTTTTCCTATGTATACAGACTTATGGGACACCCTGTAGAATACGCACGTTAGGGTTATACGGGTTAGGGTTAGGTTAATACGGGAGTTGCAGCGTAAAGAGATTCGGAGACTGAAGATTGCATTGCGGACGAAGTTGTTTTTATGCGTTTTAGTTTTTCATAAGATAAAGATTATGATAAAGGTGGCGGTGGTTAAACTTCAGATGGTCACAAAGGTTTGTTGTGTTACCGGTCGGTGCGGACACAACTACCAAACACTTTTAGCACGTGATGTGTTTTTGCTCTTCGTCTTCTTCATCAAACCCAAAGTGATTCCATACAATTGAATTGGACTTGCCTTTTTTGTTTACCAAGCACTTCTGCTGTGATTCTCCTGCCGTTTTTCCAGACCGCTAGGTCCAACTGTCCTCTTGGGGTGGACCTGCCGGCTAGCAGGCAGCAGTAGCTTAGAGGGGGGCGGGGCAGAGCAGCTCATGGGAGCTTGCGTGCACGTGAATTAAAACGACTCAAAATTAATAATCGTTTTTTCTCGATTACATAATTTTTGTAATCGTTGCGTGTAATAATCGAAATCCTCATTGAATTTCGATTAATTGCACAGCCCTACTGTAACATCACTGAAGCCAAAACCAGTCTCCCCCTCCTTCCACTCCTGGTCCACTCACCCGGTCATAGTCCTCGTCAATGAAGTCCCGGTCCTTCTGCAGGATCTCGTGGAGCCGGGCTTTGACCCGGTGTTGACAGCTGCTCAGGGAGTCGCTGTCGTTGTCCAGGAGACCATTCATGTTGGCGCTCTTCACCATTTGCACCAGGATGGGCGTCAGCTCCCCCTCCAGAGCCAGCAGACCCTGACCCAAAAGAACCGGGTTAACGTGAATGTAGACCCTGACCCAAAAGAACCAGGTTATTATGTAGACCCTGACCCAAAAGAACCGGGTTAACATGAACGTACACCCTGACCCAAAGGAACCGTGTTAACGTGAACGTAGACCCTGACCCAAAAGAACCGGGTTAATGTGAATGTAGACCCTGACCCAAAAGAACCGGGTTAACATGAATGTAGACCCTGACCAAAAGAACCGGGTCAACATCAATGTAGACCCCGACCCTTTAGAACCAGGCTACCATGAATGTAGACCCTGACCCTTACAGACCAGCAGCTTCATCCACTGCTATAGAAACCATGGTGCTCATAAACCTGTCCTGTGGATGTAGTCGAACCTTTGCGAAGGCCGCCGCCGTCATCTGGACCCGACCTTCATCAGACGCATAAATCTTCAAGTCGTGTCTGTAGGTGCTGTGTAACCGTAGAAGTCCACAACCGGGGAACCCAGCATAGTCTCCTGAAGACAACAACAGAAACAGGTCAGATGGAACTCTGGGGTACCTACCGATACCAGAGGATGTCCTTCTATGTCCTCTAGTACCGATACCAATACCAGAGGATGTCCTTCTGTGTCCTCTGGTACTGTGGGTTCCACTATAGAGGCAGGGTGAGTAATGTTCTCTAATTAACTCTAATATTAATCTGCCTCCTTTAACAGCCCTACTGCAACTACACATTTAATTAAAGGTTTGGGTTCTTATATGTATATACCTGCTGACTGCATTTACATGGGAGTGGTCTGAGTAAAAACAGTAGAGCCCATATGTGAAGTTCCATGTGTGTGATCTGCAGTAGAGACTGTCTGTGTTCTACATGTGTTTGCCTACTCTGTGGGTATGGTAGGACCCCCCACCCTTACCTTGACCTCCGGGTACATACAGCGGAAGGCCCGCCCAGCTCCTCCGCCTGGACTCTGCCTGCGGGGGTCAACTCCCCCCCCCCACTTCAGCACCAGCAGCAGAGACGGACCCTCCTTACGAGTATCTGGAACAGACACAAACAGCCCCTGTTCACACCCACCGTAAACACAGGTCCAATGGGAAATAACGGTTGTACTGATATATACATAACTAAAATGCTCCATATGACGTGTCTAGAGCTGTAAAAATATACTGTGGAGGATGGGTTCTATGGATCTATGGGGTTCTGTGGTTCTTTGGGTCTATGGGGTTCTGTGGTTCTATGGATCTATAGTGTTCTGTGGTTCTATGGGGTTCTGTGGTTCTATGGGTCTATGGGTTCTGTGGTTTTATGGTGTTCTGCGGTTCTATGTCTATGGGTTCTGTGGTTTTATGGGTCTATGGGGTTCTGTGGTTCTATTGATCTATAGGGTTCTGTGGTTCTATGGGTCTATAGGGTTCTGTGGTTCTATGGGTCTATGGTGTTCTGTGGTTCTATCGGTCTATGGGGTTCTGTGGTTCTATAGGTCTATGGGGTTCTGTGGGTCTATGGTTCTGTGGTTTTATAGGTCTATGGGGTTCTGTGGTTCTATGGTGTTCTGTGGTTCTATGGTTTTATGGGTCTACGGGATTCTGTGGTTCTATGGTGTTCTGTGGTTCTATGTGTCTATGGGGTTCTGTGGTTTTATGGGTCTATGGTGTTCTGTGGTTCTGTGGGTCTATAGGGTTCTGTGGTTCTCTGGGTCAGAGGGGGTTAAATTATGAATCATGTGAACTGGACTGTATGTCCTCTTAAAGGTGGGTTGTCTTTGCAGAGCGTTGACACTACAGACAGGGGGGACTATATATATACATATATGTGTGTGTGTGTGTGTGTGTGTGTGTGTGTGGACTTGGACGTCCACAGACAACATTAGCTGAGTGTTCAGTCCTTCAACACGTCCCAGTTCAGACTGAAGACAGAATATGGACAATGTCTCTGTCCAAGTGTGTCCTGGAGGCATCCTGAGCCAGTTCGGACCTGGTCTAGGTGTGATGGTGTGTCCAGGTATGACTTACCTTCCTCCTCACTGGAGGTCTTGGGCTGTCCGTGGGGGAGGTAGGTCAGCTGCACCTTCCTGTTGATCCCAGAGAAGTGTCCGTACCTGCACCAGTTACAGTAGGAAACCAATGAGGACCAGTTACCACCACCTGAACTGACTGTGAACCAGGGATGTGGACTCACATTAGAACAGGCCTACATTTATTTATGTCCTTTGTACAATTAAAGTGTCAAGAAATGTTTTTTTTTGTCAATTCTTTCGCAGCTTTTTTCACAAACTACTTAACTTTCAATATCTGTCCATTAATTGTCATTTTTATATGGAATAAATGCTTAAAACAGTGTGTTATAGTAAAAAAAAAAAAAAAAAAGACTTGAATCTGTATTATATTTATTATGAAAAACAACTGTGAATGCTCACAATGAAACTTCATGAGATTATAGAAATAAACTTTCAACTATTTTCCATTTGTTGATACATTTCAGTTGGTCTACATTAGGGTTTGTCAACCTTTTTTGAACCACGCCCCAAAAACAGCATAATGAGGCTACTGGTACCTCCCCATGTCCAAAAAAATTGGTGGGACAGGGGTACACACACAGCCATTCAACAATGAGCGACTTGTAATAACATTCACTGTAACATTAACAATGTAAAGAGCAGAATAAAAAACTGGAAAGACACAAGCATCAACAGTCCTTCTCAGACATTTAACCAAACTAAACACAGGCTAAAAACACCTTGAATTTTCTTTTAAATGTTAGTGAACAACATAAATGTGGAAAAGGTTCAGACAGCAGCAGCCAAGACACACAGCATGTTAGAGAAAAGAGCACATTGTCTTCATGAAATAAATGAACAGAATAACCCAAACCCACTGTCTGTCCACATTATTATTCAGTATTGGTGGTGCTTCCTTGGTTCACAGAACATTACTGAGACCAGAGGGTTTTTTTTGTAAAATAAATGGAAAATAAAGCACTTTGTCTTTGTTTAAGAAAGCCGTGTCATGTCATGTTACATTCATTGAGCCAGGTTTGTAAAATTTTCCATCTCTCTCTCACCGACTGCACTATGCTGTTCTCTGCCCTTCCCACTTCTACCCCCCCAGCCAATGCAGGCTTCTACACTAATGTGTCAACAGCCCAATCGGTTCAGGGATTACAGTACTGAATGACGCTGACGCAGAAAATGTGTCGTCAGAGACACAGTGGACTGACCCTTTAAAGCTCATGGACTAAACCTGGTTTTACTGACTGATGATGGCTTCATTTGTCTGTATGTGCTGTGTCTTCCTGACCTGTGGCATTTGAAAGTGGAGGTGGGAGGATTAATGGCCCTGATATAACAGGGTGTGAATGAGGCACCTCATAAATAACAGGTTGAGCTTCTTACATTTCTAGAACCGTCTTCAGCTGTTCCAGTTTGGACTTCTTCTCTTCAATCTCACAGTCGTTGTGTTGTCCCAGTTCAGCCAACAGCTGACGAGTGATGTCCAGCACCTCCTGTTAAAGACACACTGGGTTTACCGACTGTTCAACACAAACTAGATTTACTGACTGTTCAACACACACTGGTTTTACCAACTGTTCAACACACACTGGTTTTACCAACTGTTCAACACACACTGGTTTTACAGACTGGTTTTACAGACTGTTTAACACACTCTAGTTTTACAGACCTGCAGCTGTTTGGGCTTCTTCAGCTTCAATTTCCCTGTTTTGTAACCTCCGTATTTGTCAAACAGGTCAAAGAACCTGCAGCGATCACAGAAAAACATGTAATGAGTTCAAATATGTCACTGAATAAACTAAAGCGGAGACAGAGGCAGGACGTACATGGGGTTACGAACTTCCATCTTCATCTTCTGTTTAGGTGTTCGGTCTCCGTGGCGGATGACGGCAATGACGCAGCGGAGCTCCATCCTGAAACGTTACAACACATTCACAGGGTTTTAACCACAACAAATGTACCATATTTTACATTCAATGAGTGGTTATCGTTAAAAATGACCAAAAATGATCCTGGTAGTATTTATAATAAACATCTGTGAAGTGTTAGATTGAACAGATATGAAGGGAATTTAGTTCCAGTCACAGGGATTGATGTGATCACTAGAGGGAGCAGTGAGTCACTCTCCAGTTATACTTGGACGGAATGGAGGTGGATGGTAAATGTCAGTGTTTCTTCTACACGGGTCAGTTGGATTCTGAGGCTTATGAAGGTATAACGTTATTAAGGGATGTTCGTATCATTGCTAAGTTTCCGTTCAGATTAAACTGTGACAGTTCTGACCTTGTTGGATTCAAACAGATCTTTAGTTCAGTTATTCACGACACAAACCAACAGAAAACAGAGGTTTAGTGGTTTTACTGTGATTGTTTTAGTCTAAAACAGAGCTAAGCTAACAGAGCTAAGCTAGCAGAACTATAAGCTAGCAGAGCTATAATGTAAACTATCAGACACAGTGTTATGGCGCGTTTCCACTGCGTGGTACCAGCTCGACTCGACTCAGCTCAGCGTTATTGCCTTTCCATTACGAAAAAGGACCTGGAATCTGGTACACGGTACTAGTTTTTTGGTATCACCTCCACCAACGTTCCAAGCAATACTAAACCATGAAGTATAACACTGCAGACCACTGATTGGTCAGACAGTTTTCTCTGTGACCCGCCATTTTACAAAAAACAGATGCAGAAGTGGACAGTGAATATAGCGGTACATTAATCCACTTGATAACAGCCCAAAACTACACCATGGTCAGTCGAGGAGATTCGGTCTTTGGTGGCCGATGTAAAAATTCAGACGAGACAACGTGCAACGAGTGAGTTTATTAGCAGCTCTCTGAACAGACGACACGGAAATAACACGCAGCATCGCTATGACGTCCAGGTACTGTAAAGTCAGTGGTATCCTGTAATGGAACGGTCTCCAGGAGTACCGAGTCGAGTTGAACCGAGCCGAGCTGAGTCGAGCTGTTTCCTCGTAGTGGAAACGCAGCAAAAGTTTATCCACTGTGTCAATGAGTTTGAGTTAAGTTAAACTTGATGATTCAATAAAACGGATGAAACTATGAGTTTTATCCTTTATTCAGTGACTGATCCAGTCTGTGGATCCATAGGGTTCCATGGTGGTTCTGGTTCTGAGTGTGTTCTGGTACCAGACAGACCCCTGCTGGTGAACATGAATACTACATAGAACACCTCTGAATAGTGACAGTATTCCTGATGTTCTTATTGTTCCTCCTGCCTGATTTTGATTGGTCTGGGACTCACATGGTTCCACATGTTCTTACTGTTCTCCCTACCTGGTTCTGATTGGTCTGGAACTCACATGGTTCCACATGTTCTTACTGTTCTTCCTGCCTGGTTCTGCTTGGTCTGGGACTCACATGGTTCCTGACGTGGTGGGGACGATGGGGATGTCCTCAGCCTCGGTGGGGATGGACCAGGGGATCTGGAACTGAGGCGCCAGCTCTCGCATCACAATGTTCCTGAAACATGGAAACGAGACGGTTCAGTTCTAAAAACGCAGACAGACACCAACCCTGAAGGAACCTGCTCTGTGAACGGGTCGAGGCACTGGTACCCAAGGATCTTTGCACAATCGTCATAGTACTTCATGGAGTTCTTGACGAAGCTGAACCCGTTGACGTCACACACATACGAGTGTCCGTTGGCTCGGAGCAGGTCGAATCCACACACCGTTTGCTGTAAAGAAAGCAGAGGACAGTCAGTGGAAACAAACACAGTGTTTAATGAACAGAACCAGAACCGGTCCGCTTACCTTAAAGGCCAGGCACACCTTCCGGGCCACCAGCTTCTCCATGGCCGACAACATGACCGGATAACGCACCTCCTTCCCCTCGCTGTCCCGCTCCACTTTCCCGTCCAGGGCGGGAGATTTCCGTGCCTCAGCGTGAGCGTAGTCCGGACCCACGGTGTAAACCTAAACCGCCAAGACCAGAACTGTATTAACACCAGAAGTCCATTAACTACAGAACCACATCAACACCGGAACCCCATTAACTCCAGAACACCATGAACATCAGAACCGCATTAACACAGGAACCCCATTAACACGTAGAATGTGTATACGGACACCAGTATCACACGGCTTTACCATGGCAACACGGATGGAACTGTGGTTGCCCTCTGTTCTGGGGGAAACGGGCTTAAGAGGGAACCAAACATAACACTGTGTGTGTGTTTGATGTGGCTGCTGTAAAGTCATCATGTTGGACTTTGAAGATAATTAAAGATAAATTATCCTACAAACTATAAGTCAACAACGAGGCCCTGGACATGTTGTCATGGAAACCCTGGCGGTACCTTGACATCTGTTCCGTCTGTGGGCATGAACTCCTCGTAGATGTAGGATCCTGTCTTCCTCACACTGCTTTCTGGAGAGTAAACGCTGCTGCGACTTCCAATCTGCTCAAACACACAACACCATTTACAGATTTAAAGTCAACGACAGTGAAGGTGGTGACGGTGGTGGTAGGGATGGTGCTTGTTTGAGGGTGTCATGTGTAAAGCAGGGGGGTCTGACCTTTCTGAAGAGCCGCTGACTCCCTCCTCCTGCTGACGTTGGGTAGTAGATGTAGACGTTGTGGTCCTCTGCACACACAGGCTTCTCTACAAACGGTTTTTGGAAGATTTCCCCGTTGACCTCCACATGGTCCTCACCCTCCACCAGATTACACTCTAACACACAAACACACTCAGGTGATACTGACACACAGACCTACAGATCACATTCCTCAGCTCTGACGTTGTTCATACATGAAGCTATATTTGACCTGGAGGTGGAACTAAACCAGAGTGAAGAGATCCCCTGAGTTCACCCTCGGACCCCTGGGTTCTTTTTTAATACCAGTGTCTTTTCTAGAACTGCTGAAGCTGGTACTGACCGTCGGGTTTGTCGGGGTCTCGGTTCAGGACAGCGTACCGAGGCAGATCAATCCCCTCCTCCTGCAGGATGCGATACACCTCCCTCCTGTTCCACAAACACAGACCTGGTCAACCAGCGGGCTCCACCTGTGTGTGCGGAGGTTCCGGTTCACCTGTGTGGTGCGTACCTGTCCTGTATGTAGTACTGCATGTTCAGGTCATTGATGAGCAGAGGGTTCCTCAGTTTGGCGTAGCTCACGGCCTTATCCAGAGGGAACCCTGAAACCCAAACCCATCCAGAGGTTCAGTACAACACTGGTACTTAGACACACTTCACACACAACTGTATGAGGACTTTATTATTCTATTTTACTGATTTTTCCCAGAAGCACATTTCAAAGACACTGAAGGTAATGGAACTTTGTGCTTTAATTCACTTTTACTGTGAACACACATTACCTTTATTATGTTTACACTTCTACGTTCTTTATCTGTTACAAATGTAAACCTAAATACAT
The DNA here is from genome assembly GCF_902148855.1 of Sphaeramia orbicularis. Classification (NCBI taxonomy): domain Eukaryota; kingdom Metazoa; phylum Chordata; class Actinopteri; order Kurtiformes; family Apogonidae; genus Sphaeramia; species Sphaeramia orbicularis. The sequence continues at coordinate 15,912,579 of NC_043959.1, read as the reverse complement.
GTGTTTTCTGCTCAAAGGCAGCGACAGCCCAATACTGTGTTGAACTCTGTTGTGGATGATCCATATGTGTGGATATTACTGTGGCAGTATTTGTGTGTACCAGCCTTGTACTTGTAGTAGTGTGAGGATTGTGTGATAACAGACATGTATGTTCATGTCCTGACCCTTGGAGTGGAAGGAGATGAGGCAGTCACACAGAGGCCAATTGTCCACGGGCTCGTTGAGGATGACGTCTTCGGGGAAGATGACCACGGTGATGTACTCGAACCTGCACAGCCTCTCCAGGATCTGGGTCATGGGCTTGGACTTGGACTTCTTCATCATGCAACAGATCCCCACCGCGATCTGTCGCTCCGGGGGCTGAAGAGGAAGGAGGAGAAGAGGGGGGTCAGAGGATACCACCGTATTATTAAGGCTGTGACAGAAACACACACCTGTGATCCATGATCCACCTCAGATCCGTTACTGTGGTGACCAACCAAACACACTGATGATACTCATGGACTCATTAGTTTTACTTCTTTTATTCAAAAGTCATTGAGTAACAAGGTGAGACAGAATCGGTGTCTCAGTTCTCTGTACGTCCTGTGCATCTGCTGAATTAACAATAAAAAGTCTTTGAATCTTGAAATTGGATTAAGGCTTGTTAGAGCTGATAATGTTAAAACGATGCATAATGTTACAAAAAAATGTTAGAATAACTCAATGTTATAACTGGTCAATAATGTTGCAAAATGCTGAGCACATAATGTAACACCTTTTTGTGCATAATGTTAGACCTTATAACATTTTGTGTCAGCTATTACATTATAAAGTGGGCCAAAAAAAAATCTGCACATAATGTAATAATTTTACATTATACAGTAACTCAGAAAATAGTGATTAAAGGCATAATAATTCCACTGTACAGTATAATACGTTCAATAAAGGTCACTTTGTATGTAATTCCAAACTTGTCAGGCCGTGCCTACTTCAGTTTGTACCACAGTGCATCAGAGGACCACCATGGTCCACACAACACTGATTCAGGTCAATCTGTCAGTTATTGACACAAAGCACGTGACATTTATTGAAGGAGTTTTTAATCTTACAATCAATCACACCTAAATAGTGTATTAGTATATTGTATTTAAAGTTTGTTTCACTGCAGGCAGAATTTTATTCTCTTTTAATTTTAAAATACAAAGTAATAGTGTGCTTCTTTTGGTTCCCAATGACTGGAACCTAGAATAATGAAAAGACTGTGTATTGCACTGGTTAGTTTACAGTGTATGTAACGACACTAATTATTCGCTTACACACACACAGAGACTCTCTCTCACCCTCTCACAAACACACTCTTAACTGATATATTACAGTTTAATGTTACTCCAATGCATTGTGTTTGTAGCCAGGTCTACACTGAACTTACACTTAAAGTTGCCACCTTCAATGTGGAATTAAAGCTGCAGCGTTGAGTGGGCCCTAGCATCAGCATGTCAGGAATGGGACATGGTTAAAGGGTCTGCATATCAGGCTATGGCATCATCAAACAGTCTACTACTCTGATCACCAATCCAATACTGTAGATGTGTTCAGGATGTGATCATTAAAGCTTCGGGAGACTTTCCTCACCAATTTTAAATCAGATCTGTCAAATCCCAGTCATATCCTCAGTGTCACACATCCATAAGTCTTTCTGTGATTACTCAACTGAATCTCTTTCCTCTTTCCATGTTTGTTGCTGCTGCGGCCATAATGCGCATTATTACGCACATGTTTGTAAATTTAACACCTTTACAACTTAAAGACCCCGTGGGAATCCTGTGTTAGTGTTTTTGTCCTCACCGAGTCGGTGTCTTCGTCGTCCTCGTACAGATCCATGTCTGTCCTCATGCTGTCATCCACAGCCTCGCTCTCATCGTCCTCGCAGCCCACGAAGAATCTGGGAGCGCCACGCCGGCTCTCGCCCGGGCTGTTGGGCTCTGACATCACAGTCGGCCGCGGCAGCCCTCAGCGTTCCACCGCGCCATCGTACACCGACACGCCGCCGGGGTGGGGTGGGGGGTGCTCTGCCTGGACTGACAGCAGAGCCAAGGGGACAGAGGATGTCCGCGCCCAGAGGGGGACGCCCCAACAGGAAATGGTGTGAAAAAGCGCAAGGGTTTAAAGGTGGAATCTGAGGAGGTGAAGCAGCGTGGGTTGGCCCTCGTTCTTCATCCAGGGGGAGTTGACCGGCTGCTTTCTATCTGATCACCGTCCACTCGTCCATCGTTACAGTAAAACCTAAAACAGACACACATCAGTTACTTCATACGTGAGCATCACATTCAACACTGACAAACACAGGCGTCACATGGGCCTGACCTTTACATTCTGCATCAGTTCTCAGCCACATTAACACAAACTCAGGTTAAAGCAGTGGTTCTGAACTGGTCCAGGTTCTGGACCCACTATCACCCCTCAATGACAAGACCAGAGCTAAACTGACAACAGTTAAACTCCTCAAATGTATTTAATAAACAGATGTTGTGTTTGAATCTGAGACAATCCAGAATATCACAGTATGAAAACACAGACCAGTTTAATGATAAACCAAATTGGCCAGCAGGGGGCGATGATAAATGTAGAAATATTCCCTTTAAAACAAAATTAGGTCAATTTGAACCAAAACTAAACAGTGAACTCAGTTAAATTCAAAGTTCATTCAGTCACTTATTGAAGAATTAAACCCACTGAGGTTTTAGTCCAATGGAGGTCAAACCAGATCTGATGGACCCCGTGTCAGACCTGAGTTTAAACATCATATAAATAGAAACTGTTGGTTCTTCTTTTATTCTGTGAAAATATCACTCCATAGGTAAAGGCCCTCTGACCTCATCATCTATCCCCACACCAAAAAAAGTTGTCGAGTGCAAGTAAGTAACGCAACGGACCTCTAAGCGTAAGACCAGGTGGGTGGGTTGGAGGGTGCAGGAGACATACATTTGCCATTAAGAAAACATGCTGGTAGTAGGAAAGCAGCAGCACAAGCAGCGCTGGAAACAAAGTGTCCTCTGATATGGATAATTATACACTGTGACGAATAACACTGATTAATGCCCCCATTTTTGCCTCAGTGCCCCCCTCTCAGCTTTCTTCTTCCAAACGCCCTCCCCAGCATTGTCCCAACGGCTCCTGGGGGGCTGTGCCACCCCTGTTGAGAAACACTACATTTGATAACAACGTGCGTTTTCATGGATAACAGCAAAGTACAATCAATTAAAAGAAGCAGATGTGAAACAGGTGAATCAAACCAACAACATTAATCAAACAGTCAAACTCAAATCTAATAATAATAATAACAATAATAATAATGGATTAAACTTCTATAGCGCTTTTTTGGCCACTCAAAGCCCTATACATTATTGACCCATTATTCATTCATTATCACATTCCCACTCTGGCGGTTGTTAACTATGTATCCACAGCTGCCCTGGGGCAGACTGACAGAAGTGTGGCTGACAATTCGTGCCTATGGCCCCTCCGACCACCACCAAACAGCTGACAGTAAAATGTAACATTTCTTAAAATATTGTTCATAGGCTCTGATTTTACTCTCATTTCATTTTAATTTGACATGTTTGGGCTTTACAGTTTGGATTTGTGTGATAAAATATGATCGAGTGATGACCGCTGTTAGTGATTAGGTGAGTTTTTACCGGCATCAGTCAGTGGTTTAATATCCAACAGTGTGTCTAGAACTGAAAATCCTGTAGATACATCAGTGTGTGTCTGAGCAACATCGACCTCTGGGCTGTTTCACTTTTAACTGTGTATACTTGGACTAAACATTAGCCAGACAGTCCACCAACGCATCCTCCTGCAAAGTAATGAACAGCAAACCACTTCAATACCAGACAGACTGACAGGAAACACCTCCTGCCCCTTAAATGGTTTCTATGTGTGCCTTCTTAAATATTTAAATGTATAATTTCAGCTCATTTAAGTCAGAAGGGTGTGATCTCAAACAGTGAGGTAATAAAGGGTCATTTTGTGCACGTTCATGTCTTCCAACCTCTGGGTACAACAGACTGATACAGTGGTCAAAAAGTCAACATTTTCCAGCAGACACTTGTGTGTGGGAGACCGGCCCATGGTCCTGGAGGACTGACATGGTTTCCAACATCAGCAGATGTTGTTTCCTACAGTGAAAGGCTGATGATGTGAAGCAGAAGAAGGTTCACTTTGGATCAGGAGTGGATTCAGTCTCATCAGTTTAACAGGACAATATGTTGGATGTTTCAGTTTAACTGTCCAATACGTGTCCCCTGTCCTTCTCTACTTTGCCTTTACATTAACTCAGGATGGCCTTCTGGAGGACAGTACTAGCCTACTAGCCCTGGAGTATTAGTACAACACTGCAGTGCAGTTACTTCAAACAAGGTCATTTTACCGTGAATTCACCGTTGAACAGATGGAATCGTATCGTGCAACTTAATGTATTTATCTGTGGAATGTCTCTTTCTTGTCCATCTACCAATATAACAGAGTGTGTTTATCAGTGGTTTATCTGTGTCGTTGCACCTGTCAAATTCCTGTTAACATCCTGCTAATGCATCGTTACAACGTCATATAAACCACCTGTATTTAGCGCTCAAATGTTAGCAAAGACTTAAATGTTAAAATTCAACAGTTTTAAAAGGCTTAATACATATAACTCCGTAACGTTAGTGAAGTGAAGCAGTGACTTTGTGGTTTAACCACTGATTAATGTTGTTAGCTTTTGCCAGTGTTAGCAGTCCTTAATGTTAGCTAATGTTAGCATACAGCTAACGTTAACATCCAGCTAACATGACAGTGTAAACAGGTCTCAGAGCGCCATCTTATCCGTGTTCAGAGCTAATGACAGCGGTTGGTGCTTCTGTCGAAGCTCAGCCGGAAGCTCGTCGGTGAGTTGTAATAAAGAGTAGAGACATTAATGAGTGAATTTAATCAATTACTCACAGCTCGGCTGCAGTTTGTACCGCTGTCTTCAGGCGCTTCGATGTTTTATACAGAACACAGCGATGGACGTCACACACAGCCAATGGGAAAGCGAAAAAACTGAGCGAAGGTGTGACGTAATCGGTGCAAGCCAATTGCAAACGTCGGAGCACTGATACTGAAATGCCAGCGACCTCTAGCGAAAGTTAAAAAAAAGCTACGAAATAAAACAAAAATACTGTGTGTGTGTGTGTGTGTGTGTGTGTGTGTGTGTGTGTGGGGGGGGGGGTGGGGGTGGGGGGGGGGGGGTAGTAAATTAGAGGGATACACAAGGGTCAACAGTATATGGATATAATTATAAATATAATATTTCAACTCTTTCTTTGTTGATAAGAGTTGAAAACACACACAGGCTTTTGTGTTTAACACATGTTATATTTTATGTTGACGTCTGACTGCTGCCAAATCAGAGCTTTAGTTTAATAAATAGAACCTTTTTTGATGAATAAAAGCTCAGCATTACCATTCAAATGTTGTTTAATCTGTAAAAGATCAGATCAGATAAATGTCTGTGGTGGGGGTCCAGTCATTCTGTGAAAACGGTCCCCCATTGGTGCAGGACAGACAGACGGACTAGAAATAGAACACAGAATAAAAGTAGAACAACCCCAATAAAAACACAGAATAAAAGCGTAAACAGAATAAAGTCAACAGTATGAGCATAAATATTTGTCGTCAGCTCAAACCCAGTGGACTAGTTGAGTTCATCTGTAGTCGTCATGACGACACCACCCTGGTTCAGGGACATAAACAGCACTTTCTTCTGTTCATTAAACTGAGTCTGTGTTTGGACTGAACCCACAGGAAACTCCTGGTGTTTGTGTTGTGTGGGCGGAGCTCAGCGCCATGGCAACACGGCTGACACGGATCCACGACCCACACCTGGACACCATGAGGTCACCGTGGACACCATGAAAGGAGTCTGCTGTAGTCCACCGCCAAGGAGGGGTCCACACAACCGTCCACCATGAGGGAGGGGTCCACACAACCGTCCACCATGAGGGAGGGGTCCACAGCCTTGTCCACCAAGAGGGATTGGTCCACCCCCCACCACCACCAACCCCCCTTTCCACTGCCAGGGAGGGGTCAACACCCTCGTCCACCATGAGGGAGGGGCCCACACCTGGACACCATGAGGTCACTGTGGACAGCATGAAAGGAGTCTGCTGTAGTCCACCGCCAAGGAAGGGTCTACACCCCCCACTGCCAATGAGGGGTCCACACCACTGTCCACCATGACGCCCCCATGTGTGTTGCGTGTGTGTGTGTCTTTACTGTACCCTGACTCATAAACACCTTCAGCCTCTGGACGCCGTTTCAAGCAAAATAAACAGTGAAAAGAACCAACGTCAACGTCATGAACCGACTGTTTTTTATGACGTTACATCGTTTTCATCTCAGTATTTTTAATGTTCATCTTTTTTTCATGTTACAATTATTACTATTGGTTTTTTCTACCTTTTTTCATATTATGTTTTTGTTCCATTTAGTTTTTGTGTTTCATCTCATTAAATATGTTGTTTTTTCATTGGTGTCATTTTGTTTTTATTTTTAACATCATTTTCATCCTGTTAAATGTTTTTTCATCCAGTTAAATGTTTTTTCATCTTCATTCCCTTAGGTTACTTGTTTCCTTTGGCTTACAGGTACTGTTGGTGTTCTGTAGTACTCCATCCGGTACAGTGGTCCAGTATTTGTGCTGTGTGCTTCATTCATATACTTTTCATTTGTACTGGTACATGTTTTTCTTGTGTCAGATCTTTAACAGTTGACGACATCAACATGTTTTATTTATTTCTTCTCATGTTCAGCCTTGGTCACAAAGCCCTCTGTGAGGGCCCCGCCCACCCACCCTTTTAGCCTCCGTCCACTGGACTAGGAGGTGACGCCCTGCAGTGGGTCAGACCAGGACAACCAGACTGAGTATGGAGAACCTGATCCATCTCCACACTATGAGACTAGTATAGACCAGTACAGACCAGTACAGATCAGTATAGACCAGTACAGACCAGTATAGACCAGTATAGACTGGTATAGACTGGCACAGACCAGTATAGACCATCATCCTCCAACTCCTCTTCATCCTCTTCATCCTCCTCATCCTCTTCATCTTCTTCATCCTCCTAATACTCTTCATCCTCCTCATCCTTCTCATCCTCCTCCTTCTCCTCTTCATCCTCTTCATCCTCCACATCCTCCTCCTCTTCATCTTCCTCCTCGTCATCTTCATCCTCTTCATCCTCCTCCTCCTCTTCATCTCCCTCCTCCTCCTCCTCTTCGTCCTCCTCCTCCTCCTTTTCATCCTCCTCCTCTTCATCTTTCTCCTCCTCCTCCTCCTCATCTCTTATATAAACCCATCAGATGTGCTGCTGTGCTTGTGAGCTGTGTTTTGTTCTATAAATACTGAGTGTGTTTGTAGGAGTTCAGCTGGTGGACATGTGAAACACCTCCACCTGGACACGCCTCCACCTGAAACCGCTGCCTTAAGGAGGGTCTTTGTTCAGCTCTGTGTTTTTATGCACATGTGAATGAATGGCGTCTGTGTGTGGCTCCAACACACCTTTTCCTGCACATCGCATTAAGTCACGTTTCCTGTAAGACTATCAGAATACAAGCCTCCAATCAGAGTTCAGACGACAGGGGACGGGGTCGCAAATATGAGAAGATTTAGGATCAGAGGTCAGAGGCCATGTCCATCTGTAGACCATGTCCTCCTCCAGACCATGTCCATCTGTAGACCATGTCCATCTCCAGACCTTGTCCATCTGTAGACCGTGTCCATCTCCACACCATGTCCATCTCTAGACCATGTCCATCTCCACACCATGTCCACCTCCAGACCATGTCCATCTGTAGACCATGTCCACTTTCAAATATGAAGATGCTGCTGTTTTTCAAAATAAAAGTCCACCTGTTGAACAGATCTTCACTGTTTTGTTGTTTCATTTCAACTGTATTCTGTTGGACGTTTTGAGTTTCTGTCCCTGGACTGGACCCATGTGTCCGTCTGTACATGTTTAAGTGGATGTTTGTTTATGTTCTATGTGTATGTATTTTTGGACATTCTATCTGTGTGGAGTTTTGGGGGTTTTTTTGGACGTTCTATATGTATGTGATTTTTTTTTGGACATTCTATGTGTATGTGGGTTTTTTTTGGACGTTCTGTGTGTGTGTCTTGGATGTTCCGTGTGTGTGTGTGTGTGTTTTCTACGTTCCGTGTGTGTTTTTTTTTCCATGGGCTTTTACTGTGAAGGCAGGATGTGGGCGGTCCGTGTTCCTGGTTCTTGGGTTCTAACTTGACGTTTCCCTCTTCTTCTGGTTCTAGTTTTTTGCTCCAGGTCTTTTCTTCTTCTCAGACCAGAGCATCCTGAGCCTCAGCTGCTGGACCTGGACTTACTGGACTTGGACCAGAACCACCAGGACTGAACTTAGAACCACAGAAGAAGAGACAGGGGAACAGGTAGGAGAACATCTGCTCTATCCTTCAAACAGAACCAACACTAACTGGAACATAAACTCAACTTTAACACATTCACCACATTCACCTAAAACTGAAAGGTGTTGTGTTCAAGGACAGTTGAAAACACAGGAAAGGACAAAGACAAGAACTTTGACAAAACACAAACATATTCGATGATGTTTGTGTCTAAATGTGTCCACAGTTATTTTCAAACCTGCTGATGAAACTGTTTAGGCATCTTTAAAATCAATCACATGTAAATCTGAATTTATGTTTTAGGAAATAAAGATGAAAAAACAAACACAAATAGTTTAAACAGAGTTCAGTCACAGCTGATTTAGTCCATATTTATACGAAACTAGTTTTAGAGAAAAACAATTAAACTGAAGAAACAAAATAAAAAGAAAATGTAATAAAAGAAACAGAGAGAGAGAGAAGGAGGCAGCAAAAGTAAAACAAACAGTTTTAAACATTTATATTAGATCAATGTATGAATATACTGATTATTATTATTATTATCATTGTTGTTATTGTTGTTATTGTTGTCATGTATTTGATTCTTTATTGTTGTAGTATTTTTCATAAATAAACAGACTAATAACTGCAGTAGAAGAACTGCAGTGTTCGTTCTATTGTTTTCATCTAAAACAGCTGTGATGGTTCAGAGAAATCAGCATTAATTAATCAATTAATTATTTAATCAACATCTGCATTACATTCATTACATTCAGTTAATAAATTTATTTAATACATTTTATTGAACTCATTGGAAAAACATCCCATGGCTATCTTTATAAGTGTAAAATATTGTCCTTTTGACTAATTTTCCTTTTATTGTGTTTCCACGGCTGCTGAAGTTAAGCCCCGCCCATGCAGACACTGTATCCAACAGTATTTAAAGGGTTAAAGGTGTCATACCACTGATGGCCACTAGGTTCTGCTCTATAAACCCAGACTCCCATAGACGTACACTGAGTCTGGAAAAATATGAAGACACTGAGGTTTGACCAACACTCAAAATCATTTGTTTGTGATTGACAGGTATGATTGACAGATGTGACTGACAGGTGTGACTGACAGATGTGACTGACAGGTGTGACTGACAGGTGCAATTGACAGGTATCAGCTTCTGTTTATGGTATAAAACAAATTTATTTCTGACTCATCGTTTACATGATGTAAAATAACTGATGACTTTGATGAACTTTCCTGTTTCATTGAGTCAATAAGCTAATGTTTGGCATTAGCTGACCTTTCCACAGCTCCACCCATTTGGTCCAAATATGGTTACTTCCTGCTTCGTGAGTGAATGAGTGAATAGTGTGGCTGTGTTGTGTTCAGAGCCTTCGTAAACCTCGGCTTCAGGTGGAACAGACCAGTTCTTATGGACTGATCGGGTCTCTGTGGGTGGGGCCCTCATGGGCCCCCCTCCCCCAGACCCACTCAATGGCCACAGTGTGAAGGAAACAACCACTAATCAACTTCTGCACGCGCCCAAAAACCAGACCCAACCCCTGAGGAGGTCAAATGTCACAGATCCTCTTACATGTGAACCAGAAACAGAAAGTTCTATGACTGTGGAACCACCCAAATACACCACCAGCACAGAGAAAACACCTGAACACACCAGCACAGAGAGAACACCCGAACGCACCACCAGCACAGAGAAAACACCTGAACGCACTACCAGCACAGAGAAAACACCTGAACGCACCACGAGCACAGAGAGAACACCCGAACGCACCACCAGCACCAAGGAAACACCCAAACGCACCACCAGCACAGAGAAAACACCTCAACGCACCACCAGCACAGAGAGAACACCCGAACGCACCACCAGCACAGAGAAAACACCTGAACTCACCACCAGCACAGAGGAAACACCCGAACACACCACCAGCACAGAGAAAAAAAAACGAATGCATCACCAACATAGAGAAAACACCCGAATGCACCACCACCACAGAGAAAACACCTGAATGCACCAACAGCACAGAGAAAACACCTAAACGCACCACCAGCATAGAGAAAACACCCGAATGCACCACCAGCATAGAGAAAACACCTGAATGCACCACCAGCATAGAGAAAACACCCGAATGCACCACCAGCACAGAGAAAACACCTGAATGCACCACCAGCACAGAGTAAACACCTGAATGCACCACCAGCACAGAGAGAACACTTGAACGCACCACCAGCACAGAGATAACAGCTGAACACACCACCAGCACCAAGGAAACACCCACATTCACTACCGGCACCAAGGAAACACCCAAATACCCCACCAGCACAAAGAAAATACCTGAACACACCACCAGCACAGAGAGAACACCTGACCACACCACCAGCACAGAGAGAACACCTGAACGCACCACCAGCACAGAGAAAACACTTGAACGTACCACCAGCACAGAGGAAACACTTGAACGCCCCATCAGCAGGAGTCCTTGTCCATCCACAGCTCCACCCGTGGGCACCTCCTGTTACTGTGTTCTTGGTGTTTTTCTGACTTTAATGAAGTGTCAACAGCAGCAGAAAGTGTTCTTGAACTGAAATAACAGAAAAACCACAGGTTCAGACTGAGCTCCTTGTTTCTCAGTGAGAAAACACGAGTCAGTGGAACGTTAACGACGTTAATGACGCAGCCACGTCAGGAGGCCTTTTCATGTCGGCATCGTTTTAAGGGTGGAGTCGCATTAAGTGACAGATGAAACCCCGCCCCCGGTGACTCAGACCGGGACGTTAAATACCAGCTTTATGTGGACAGGTTGAACCACAGCAGAGCCTCTGTAAGAGGAACAGACCTGGAACCAGAACCAGACCACTTTACATCCATTAGTCTGAACAGGAGGAGGAGGAGGGGGAGGAGGAAGAAGAGGGAGAGGAAGAGGAGGGAGAGGAAGAGGAGGAGGAGGAGGAGGAGGAGGAAGAGGACGGGGGGGGTCACAAAGAGCAACAGTGTTTTTAAACACACAAACACATGCCAGGAATAAACCAGTCCACAGCTGACTACATGTCTCCTACCTGTCTCCTACTTGTCTCTGTCTCCTACTTGTCTCCTACCTGTCTCTGTCTCCTACTTGTCTCCTACCTGTCTCTGTCTCCTACTTGTCTCCTACCTGTCTCTGTCTCCTACTTGTCCCCTACCTGTCTCTGTCTCCTACCTGTCTCCTACTTGTCTCCTACCTGTCTCTGTCTCCTACTTGTCTCCTACTTGTCCCCTACCTGTCCCCTACCTGTCTCTGTCTCCTACCTGTCTCCTACTTGTCCCCTACCTGTCTCTGTCTCCTACCTGTCTCCTACTTGTCCACTACTTGTCTCTGTCTCCTACTTGTCTCTGTCTCCTACCTGTCTCCTACTTGTCCCCTACCTGTCTCTGTCTCCTACTTGTCTCCTACCTGTCTCTGTCTCCTACTTGTCCCCTACCTGTCTCTGTCTCCTACCTGTCTCCTACTTGTCTCCTACCTGTCTCTGTCTCCTACCTGTCTCCTATTTGTCCCCTACCTTTCTCTGTCTCCTACTTGTCTCCTACCTGTCTCTGTCTCCTACCTGTCCACTACCTGTCTCTGTCTCCTACTTGTCTCTGTCTCCTACTTGTCCCCTACCTCTCTCTGTCTCTTACCTGTCTCCTACTTGTCCCCCACCTGTCTCTGTCTCCTACTTGTCCCCTACCTGTCTCTGTCTCCTACCTGTCTCCTACTTGTCCCCTACCTGTCTCTGTCTCCTACTTGTCCCCTACCTGTCTCTGTCTCCTACCTGTCTCCTACTTGTCCCCTACCTGTCTCTGTCTCCTACTTGTCTCCTACCTGTCTCCTACTTGTCCCCTACCTGTCTCTGTCTCCTACCTGTCTCCTACTTGTCCCCCTACCTGTCTCTGTCTCCTACCTGTCCCCTACCTGTCTCTGTCTCCTACCTGTCTCCTACTTGTCCCCCACCTGTCTCTGTCTCCTACTTGTCCCCCACCTGTCTCTGTCTCCTACCTGTCTCCTACTTGTCCCCTACCTGTCTCTGTCTCCTACTTGTCTCCTACCTGTCTCCTACTTGTCCCCTACCTGTCTCTGTCTCCTACTTGTCCCCTACCTGTCTCTGTCTCCTACTTGTCCCCTACCTGTCTCTGTCTCCTACCTGTGTCCTACTTGTCCCCTACCTGTCTCTGTCTCCTACTTGTCTCCTACCTGTCTCCTATTGTCCCCTACCTGTCTCTGTCTCCTACCTGTCTCCTACTTGTCCCCCTACCTGTCTCTGTCTCCTACCTGTCTCCTACCTGTCTCTGTCTCCTACCTGTCTACTACTTGTCCCCTACCTGTCTCTGTCTCCTACCTGTCTCCTACTTGTCCCCTACCTATCTCTGTCTCCTTCTTGTCTCCTACCTGTCTCTGTCTCCTACCTGTCTCCTACTTGTCCCCTGCCTGTCTCTGTCTCCTACTTGTCTCCTACCTGTCTCTGTCTCCTACTTGTCCCCTGCCTGTCTCTGTCTCCTACTTGTCTCCTACCTGTCTCTGTCTCCTACTTGTCCCCTGCCTGTCTCTGTCTCCCACATGTCCCCTACCTGTCTCCTACCTGCTGTCCGTCCTCCTCCTCCACCCTGTGACCTATGTCTCCATTTCCAGGTGAACCATGCTCAGGTGGGTGGTGCTGTTTTCCATGGGGGTGGAGCTTATGTGGGCTTCGTTTGATTACGTCTATGAGGAGCAGTCCTTCCTGGGTGAGTTGAACCCTGTTCGTCTTCCTTCAGTCTCTGGTCTCTGTCTTTAGTCTGGACAGAAGCTTTGACCAGATGTTATTTTGTTTGGTCATGTTTGTTCATGTTTCCATTAGAATCGCTTCATCAGTTTCAAATGCATTTATTGACAAATTAATAAATCACATTTAAGCAAAACACTTGATTTTTGTTTCAGTCAAACCTTCGGACCAATCAGAGGATCAGAACACAAGACAAGAATGAAAGCAGCAAAATAAGAGGAGATTAAGAAAATGTCACAGAAATCAAACTCATTGATATTGATAATAATTACGTTGGTGAGATATTTTACTGAAAAAGTCAGCTTTCTCTGTTATTCATAAAAATAACCTTTGAATTTAGTCTGAGTTTGAATGAACATTTACATGATCAGAGAATTAAATATAAGAAAATACAGGATTTATATGGAAACATCAGAAAAGAACATGTATATGATAATTTGGAATGATCTTCACATTCACCTCCTCCTTCTTCCTCTTACCTCCCGCTCCTCTTCCTCTTCCTCTTCCTCCTCCCTCTCCTCCTCCAGACCCCGAGGATGTTCTGACAGTGACTGTTCCTCTGGAGGTTCCTCAGCGCCCCCTGCTGGGTTCAGCCATCATCCTGCCCTGTTTCTTCCAGGTGATGACTTTCACTCTCACTCTGACTCTAATGTAATGTTTAAAACCTGAAAATGTTCTGATAAACTGAGACACTTCTATGTTTTCCTGATGTTGAACGACCCCGATTCTCAAATGTTGTGTAAAATGTAAATAAAAACTGATTCAATTAGATGCACATTTCATAAAACATATTTAATTCCATTTCTTTCTTTTTCCTTCCTTTCTTTTTTTCAAAGTTTCACATATTTTTTGTGTCGTCTTATGTCCTTCAATCTGTAAAGCACTTAGTGAGTTTTTCTCTGTGATAAGTGCTTTATAAATACCTCATACTTTATTGTGACACTTGAACTTTGTCATCATCCTCTTGAAGTCTGTGGGCTCCTCAGTCACATCTTCATCAGCTGATTTTCCCTCAGGTTGGTCAGTTCATTTCACAACTACTGTTTGTGCTTTTTGAAGTTCTGGTCTTTTGTCTGGTCTTTGATCCAGTCTTTGGTCCGGTCTTTCATCTAGTCTTTGGTCTTTGGTCTAGTCTTTGGTCTGGTCTTTGGTCTAGTGTTTGGTCCAGTCTTTCATCTAGTCTTTGGTTTATGACCTAGTCTTTGGTCTAGTCTTTGTTCTTTTTGCAGTCTTTGGTCTAGTCTTTGGTTTTTGACCTAGTCTTTGTTCTTTTTGTAGTCTTTGGTCTTTTGTCTAGTCTTTGGTCTGGTCTTCGGTCTAGTGTTTGGTTTTTGACCCAGTCTTTGGTCTTGAACAAACAGGACCCATGGGACCAGTCCAGGCCATGTGATGAGCGTATAGTTTAAATGTGAACCACCTGAAGGTGTGAGTGTGTTCTGCCTGTTCTGGATATTTGGCCTATTTTAGATCCTCTGTGTTCTATACAATTTGTGTAAATAAGAAGCTGAGACATAATCTTGTTGAAATTGTATTTATTTTCATAAGACATTTCAGGTTGTTCAGGTTATTGATATTTTCATGATTTTAATTGTATTTTTTCCACAATGAAACTGTTACAAATTCACAAGGCTTGGGGCCCAAATGCATGAGACAGAGGCAGGTGGAACTCAGTTTGAGTATTTATTTACTCACAAAAATAAAGGAACAAAAATATCTTCACAAATGTGGAATCAAAACTAACAAAAAGGTCTTCTCAAACGAAGTATCAAAAACTAAGCAAAAAGGTCTTAAACGAGGTATCAAAAAACTAACAAGAAGGTCTTCACAATCGTGGTATCAAAAATTAACAAAAAGGTTTTCTCAAAAAAGGTTTCAAAAAACTAACAAAAAGGTCTTCACAATTGTGGAATCAATAAACTTACAATAAGAGCGTGACAAAGCAGCACAGAGGAACAGGAGAAGGTCAAGAGAGATCTTGGCTCGGCATGGCATGAAAGACGCACTGACAACAGACACGAGGAGAGGAGGGTATATAAAGGGAATGAGATAATGAGCCCCAGGTGCAGACAATCAAGGGAATCAGGGAGGATGCAGACAAGACAGACACAGTGCACACAAGTGAACAAAACCCCTCACCGAAACAAAACAGGAAGTAAACAAAACCAACTAACATAAATTGCTAACACCGCTGAGGGTGGTGCGTCACAGAAACTAAGACAGAACATGTGGATTATTGTTTACAGGTTCTGTTATTTTCCTGGTTTACTGGTTTTCTCTCCAGTCCCGGTCCTGTTCTGGATTCATGGGTCCAGATCTTCATAAACTCTGGGTCTTCATTAGAAAAACAGCCTCAGGCTTCGACTCCACTGATCATTTTATTTCCACGATCTTTTACATTTTAGATGATGATAAACTATTTCAGCATGAAGTGTTTATTCAGTTAAGTAGTAAAACCAGTTCCCAGACTGGTTCACATGGTAACGGTCCTCATCAGGATGGATCCACGTGGACCTGATCTAGAACCAGGACCATCCCTGGCTTGGTTTCAGTCTTTTCTTTTTGCCACATCCTGGTTCTTCTTCCACATCCAACCTTCTGCTGCTCAGTGGAAACAGGACTCATCTCAGTCTGGACCATGTGGAAAACCTGCCTCCCATAATGCCACGGGGCGATCAGGATGTTGATCTGGTGGTTCTGTGTTGTCTCTGAATGGACCAGGGCCTTGGTGAATAAAACACTAAAGTACCTGATGTTCAATGACGCCTCTTTCAGGACCACACGGTCCCAGACCCTGGCGCCCCACTTATCGCCCCCCTGTCTCATCGCATCAAATGGAGCCTGGTTACCAAAGACAAGGTCACTACAGTCCTAGTGGCTCTGGAGGATCAGATCCGGATTACAGAGAACTACCTGGACCGGGTCCAGCTGCTGGGATACCCCGCAACCCCGACCGACGCCAGCATACGGCTCTCAGAGCTCCGGTCCAGTGACTCCGGGGTTTATCGATGTGAAGTCCAACACGGCATCGAGGACGACCACGACCTGGTCCACGTCCACGTCCAAGGTACAGAAGAACCCACAAGCCAGAAAAGTCATCATTCATAGAAATGTTTTAATTATCATGCCATTATATTTGACTATTAAAGAGTAATTTACCAACAAATGTTTTACCAAATGGCCTCTTCTAATTTCGGAGGTAAACTTCTGAAACATG